>NC_079169.1:16823940-17003940 GCF_947568905.1 Ostrea edulis
ATGACGACAACAACTGTCAACTCTTGAAATAACTCATTCAATTCTTGAGTCAAAGTTAAACCAGTCCAAGAAAATTTCCACTCTTGAAATATCAACTCTTGAAAACAAGTGTCAACTCTTAAGATAATTCATTCAACTCTTGAGATAAATCATATTTCGTGACAAAGAAATGTAAACTTCATTTCCAATATATTACTTCCAATGGAGTTCTTTTCTTGAATAACAAATATATTCACAAAAACATGTTCATTTATATTTCTTAATCAATGTTTACAGCTATCTGACTTGACCATGAAAGAGCGCGGGAAATGGCGCTCGGCCCATTCGATCGAAGATTACATGTTTACACCCAGATTTAGTATTAAAATCTCAAAAAATGCGTCCAAAAGAAATATTTTGGTAAAATTGTACGAAATTAACACATTGGGTTTCAGATAATTATCTTGAGTTAATGCGTTGGCAAGAATATATCAGTTCTCTCAGGCAAGACGTTTTCTCCTTGTTGATAAATAGGATAGCGTGGCGCGTATGGATACAGAGAAATAGTGCAGAGTTTAATATTAAAATTCTAATTACACACAATTTCTGCTTGATAAATACAACAGATCACATACAAGGAAGACTTCTTCAATCTGACATAAAACAGAATTTATATATAACAGTTTAATAAAAATGGAACATAGTATCAATGTGAACTATTTTTTGATAGGCGATAAATCGGCTAATTAACATAATTTTCAGACATAAGAGGAGACAGCTGTTTACCCAGAATTCCTAGAGAAAAATAGACCATGTTTTCCCTGTCTATATGTGAAAATGCGAATGAATACAGAAGCAATGCAAATCGTTTCCTACAGTCCAATTCTGTTTTTCTAAGATCGTGGAATAAAATGTTGGCAAACGACAAATAATTTTGATCTTGTTTACAAACCTAAACACTAATTCGCGATTCCTTTTGATGTGTGGACTTTGTTTCATATCGAAGGGATAAAAATTGCGATTTCATAAATTCTTATTTAACTCGCTTATCGTAGAGGGTAAACATATGGATCCTATATCAATCTCAAAGTGAATTGTGACAGCTTTTACGTTGCATTAGCATATGTGACAACAAATTTCTTATATTAAAAATCAAAGTGATTTCGCAAATGGTAGTGATTAAAACAGGGCGCCATTGAAGCTGGGGTCTGACATACGAGGCTGACTTACGTCACCTCGAAAAATCAGTTTGATATCTCAACTTCTTTTGTGGTTGGTAAAACAAAGCATTACCCAGTGTTACTAATAAGTAAACCTACCCTGGTTTGACCTCTGTTTGTCGTCGGACTGCGCTGTACCGAATGGAAATTACACAGGCCTGTGCCAGGGCCCTGGAGGTGTCTGTCACAATGACTGCCCTAACCAATACCATGGAGCCATAAGCAATCTTAGCATTTTGGGGCTTCACAAAAGTCCCATCTTCCAGTACCTTTTCCATAAATAAAAGCTTGGTTCACAATAAGATCCTTTCCAATACATCAATTTCGAGATAAGAGCTCTTCTGTGAAGAAGGTGCATTTAGTGGAGCTTTTAATGCAGAAGTCATTCGGCAAACTTCAGCAGATTCCGGTATCCTACATCTAACCTCCGATGTATAATGTATTGATATGTAGCTATGCTTAACATTTGTAATGCGATCGTCTATTTACTCTCCTGGAAAAACTGACGCTTTGTTTAAGAAGGTAGTGATCAAAATGGCTTTTTTTTTTCAACGAATTTAGCGAGTTTGCCTTAGAAAACTGTCCTCTATTTTGAAAAAAAAAAAACATAATTCGCCAAGAGAAACAGCTACAAACATTGAGAGTGTCATACGTTAAAATGGACTGTATTTCGCTGTCAGTACTTCCAGTTGATCAGTGGTGTTAAACATGTTGTTATACGTCACTGTATACGTACTATGGCGAAAAACATCATACATCCGAGGTTAGATGGAATCGACTGAGGTGATCTGCACTTTTAATGATGAAGTGACACAGAGTGGACCTACTGTCAGCAAATAAGACGATAAAATGTATTAAATGCAGCTTCTCTTTCAGAATGTAAATGTCGGAAATACAAAATACTATCGAAAGAAATACTTTACTAAAGTGGAACATAAAAACAATGTCATATTTACAAATAATTTCCTGGAAATGATACATATGAGCAATGAAATAACGTGATATAATAAGAATTCTATGTATTTGATTACTCCCTGAGTACTTATCATTTACTTTTAAATAGTTTATGTAACAGTCAAATTTGGGTGATGAAACTGCATATGAGAAACTTATTGAGATGATTCACTTGTGCAAAGCTGAATATTTGTCCCACTCCCGCATGTAAACAAATTGTTTTGTGCCTTATTATGTACAAGAGTTCTCCAAAGGGAAATAACTCGGACATATCTCGAAACTGGCATATTGTTTTACAACATAGTTAAACGTAAATGTACATTTCAATGATAAAAGTTGTTTTCTTTTTTTGTAACTCTGTTTACCTTGGAATATCTCATCAGCATGTTATCTCTTGGAATTCTGACTTTGTTCAGTCTGAGGTAACCATTATCATTTGAGCCATATCCAAACTTGGGACCTATATCACCAACCTCCACACCTAAAAATATTGACAAGTCATACTAAAAGTATAACAATAACAGCCATAAAGAGGATAAGAAATGTGATCACTTTCTTTGAGCATGTGAAATTACTATGTGTTCATAATTTTAGAAACATGTAAATAGAATAGTGCATGTAATGCATGTGACCCCCCCCCCCCCCCCCCATTAAATAGTGATTTCAAGCTTAGAAACAAAAGACATAATATGGAACTTGAAAACAAATGGCAATAGCAGTCTATGCGAAAGTTTTTTGGACCACACAGGACATTCAGTCCTGTGTAATCAATGAACACACCGGACCAAACCAAATTTTGTCAGACCGAAAAACCTAATGTAAACAAGAGATGTTTGTAAAACACATATGCCCCCCATGGTGCAAAATTGAAAAGGGTTATACACACACATCATTTAATTGAGAGTAGAATCATCAATTCAAAATATTGAGCAGAAAATATTTTCCTATGTCAAGAGTGGATTGACCATGTGACCTAAAAATCAATAGGGGTCATCAACTCCTGAAGATGTACAAGTGTACCAAGTTTGATGTCTGTCAAGCAAAGGGTTCTCAAGATATTGTAGGGACAGTATATTCCTATGTCCAGTTTGACCCTTGACCTTTGGCCAGGTGACCTCAAATTCATTAGTAGTCATCTTCTCCTGATGATGTACCAGTGTACCAAGTTTGATGTCTGTCAAGCAAAGGGTTGTCAAGATATTGAAGGGACAGTATATTCCTATGTCCAGTTTGACCCTTGACCTTTGACCATGTGACCTCAAAATCAATAGGGGTCATCTTTTCCTGAAGATGTACCAGTGTACCAAGTTTGAAGTCTGTCAAGCAAAGGGTTCTCAAGATATTGACCGGACAGTATATTCCTATGTCCAGTTTGACCCTTGACCTTTAACCATGTGACCTCAAAATCAATAGGGGTCATCTTTTCCTGAAGATGTACCAGTGTACCAAGTTTGAAGTCTGTCAAGCAAAGGGTTCTCAAGATATTGACCGGACAGTATATTCCTATGTCCAGTTTGACCCTTGACCTTTGACCATGTGACCTCAAAATCAATATGGGTCATCTTCTTTTGAAGATATACCAGTGTTCCAAGTTTGATGTCTGTCAAGCAAAGGATTCTTGAGACATTCAGTGGTCAATATATTCCTATGTCCAGTTTGACCCTTGACCTTTGACCATGTGACCTCAAAATCAATAGGTGTCATCTTCTCCTGATGATGTACCAGCGTACCAAGTCTGATGTCTGTCAAGCAAAGGGTTCTCAAGATATTGAGCGGACAGTATATTCCTATGTCCAGAGTAGATTGACCCTTGACCTTTAACCTTTTGACCTAAAAAACAATAGGGGTCCTCTTCTTTTTATAACCAACCCACATATGAAATATCATTACAATCAAGTGAATGGTTCTCAAGATATTGAGCGGACAACTCATGGTCTACCACATGGGGTTAAGACCAGCAGTTTGACCTTGACCTTTGACCACGTGACCTGAAAATCCATAGGGATCATCTACTCTCTAAGGAAAGCCTCTGTATCAATTTTGGCTATTATCAAGCAAAGGGGTCAAAAGATATTGAGCGAACACATGGGCTTAAAACCAGAGGTTTGACCTTGACCTTTGACCATGTGACCTTAACGTCAATAGGGATCATCTACTCTTCAAGGGCAACCCTTGTATTAAGTTTGGTAGTTATCATGCATAGGGGTCAAAAGTTATTGAGTGGACAACACATGGTCTACCACATGGGGTAAAGACCAGCAGTTTGACCTTGACCTTTGACCTGAAAATCAATAAAGATCATCTACTCTCCAGGGGCAACCCCTGTACCAAGTTTGGTTGTTATCAAGCAAAGGGGTCGAAAGATATTGCGCGGACAACACATGGTCTACAGACCGACCGACCGACAGTTGCAAAACAATATGCCCCCTCTTTTTCAAATGGGGGCATAAAAAGTGAAACACGCGAAAATGCAAAACCAAGGAAATCTTATTTATTATACAAGTAATACTATACCAGGGATCCCTCCTGTATACTACTTTAGACGGTCCATGTGGTTTTAATAACATTCATTTACGTATTTGGATTTGTCTGATACTTTAACATTTAAATGACTCCGCATCAAAATAGTAGAGCTCAAAACCAGACACTGAGACATCGGACATTCCGGTTCGGTGTAAAAAATGATGTATCGGACCTGAGGCACTGCACATCGGTCAGGTCCAACGGTCCGATGTCTTTCGCATAGACTGCAATAGTATACATAGTTAATTAAACTGCAGAAGTAACTAGAACTGTCCTTTTAAGGACTAATACCCCCCCCCCACACACACACACTATATATATATAATGGATAAAAACAAGCTTCCTCTGATCAAACCAGAAGTTGTCTAATCAAATTGACATCTAGCATATTATTATTAATTTTTTTTTTTGGATTGAAAATGTTGCTTTTCAAAAACAAGAGGCCCAGGGGCCTTATAGGTCACCTGAGTATCATGTAACAACCTTCCAATGTTTGAATTAGGTTTGTGTTTAAATATAAGAATTTTACTTTTGGATGGAAGAAACATTGAATAGCTATGTGGTCAGCCCCGCCTTTGCACCAGAACCCCTGACCCAGGGGCCATAAATTTCAGTTTTGAAAGAAGCATCCTTGATCATCATTATCATACTATTAGTTTGTCTACTTAATAACCAGCAGCAGAGGAGAAGATTTTCAAAGAAATAAAATGCATTTTCACTATATGATCAATAGGGCCCCACCCTAATACCAGAACCCCTGATCCAGGGGCCATGAATTTCACAATTTTGAAAGAGGCATCCTTTCTCATCATAACCATGCTATTGGCTATTGGTTTGTCTACTTAATACCCAAGGACAGAGAAGAAGATTTTCAAAGAAATAATGCATTTTCACTATATGACTTATAGAGCACCACCCTAGCACCAGAACCCCTGATCCAGGGGCCATGAATTTCACAATTTTTAACAAGAGGTACTGTGAGCAATGCTCACTAAGAATACCCCCCGCTTACCCCAATCTCCCAAAGGGTGTTGGTAATAGGTATAAACTACCTCTTTTCTGAGTGTTGCTACTTCGATGTCCAGTGCACTTGACATCTGACCTTTTGACCCCAAAATCAATAGGGAACATCTTCATTCCATGGGTAGTCCAAATGTATGATATGGTGACTGTAGGTGGAAAGGATAACGCTTTAGAGCCCGGAAACCATATTGCTACTTCAATGTCCAGTGCGCTTGACCTTTGACCTTTCGACCCCAAAATCGATAGGGAACATCTTCATCCCATGGGTAGTCCATATGTATGATATGGTGACTGTAGGTGGAAAGGATAACACTTTAGAGCCCGGAAACCATATTGCTACTTCGATGTCCAGTGCACTTGACCTTTGACCTTTTGACCCCAAAATCGATAGGGAACATTTTCATCCCATGGGTAGTCCATATATATGATATGGTGACGGTAGGTGGAAAGAATAATGCTTTAGAGACCAGAAACCATTGCGTCTACAGACGGACAGACAGACGGACAACCTGATTCCAGTATACCCCCCCACAACTTGTTGCGGGGGGTATAAAGAGGCATCCTTGCTCATCATTACCATGCTATCAGTTTGTCTACTTAATACCCAGAGACAGAGACGAAGATTTTCAAAGAATTTCTACATTTTCACTATATGACCAATAGAGCCCCACCCTAACACAAGAACCCCTGCCCTAGGGGCCATGAATTTCACAATTTTGGTAGAGGGCTCAACGCTCATTATAATTATGCCCACAGTTTGGCTTCTTGATGTCCAGGAGTAAAGAAGAAGATTTTTTAAAATTACACTCATTTTGATGGTTTTTGCCCCACCCCTCAGGCCCCAGGGGGGCAGGGACCACGAATTTCACAATTTTTGTTCCCCTCCACCCACAGATGCTATATGCCAAAATTGGTTGAAATTGGTTCAGGGGTTTCAGTGAAGAAGCTGAAAATGTTCAAATGTTAACGCACGACGACGGACAAAAACAGATAGCAATAGGTCACCTGAATGAATTCAGGTGACCTAAAAATCAATGAATCAATCAAATATTAAAATATTTCCGGTGATGCTCAATATGAATACTATTCTAATGATTTATATCATTTCTCTTCATTCGGTACATGGTTTAAAAATTGAGTGTACAAATTTTCAGAAAAATCCATAGAGTAGTTTCTTAGAACATGCACGGACAAAATCATGTCTACAGACAGATAGACAGACCGACATAATGATTCCAATATATACCCCCCCTCCCCGCAACTTCATATCTCCCTCTCAAACATCATACTTCACCCCTTCAGCAGCCTCGTGTATTTTTCATAAATTTTACATCTAGGTAGACGTAGTTTATTGTGATGTCATTGTGATGTCACAATAAGCTATCATATTTTGTATGGCACAAAGGGAATTTGTTTAAATCTCTGATACACAGTTAAATCGCCTGATTTTGGTTGATACAAAAACAAGCAAGTAAATCAGCATTCAAGAAAAATAGAAATATAAAAACTGGTTATCATATTACTGTATTTCGTTGTTTGTACCTTCTAATTAATACGCTGACGGTGCGGTGTTACCGTTAGGGCGATCTCAGCTACATACAATGTATAGATGAGAGGACTCCAATTTTAAATTCAAATACATTTTTGTAGTCTTGCTTTGTTTTGGTATAATAAACAATTTATTGCATGGATGTTCGGAAGATATGAAGATGTATTCACCCAAGAAATATCATATTCCCCTGAGCCTGAGGGGAATATGATTTTTCTTGGGTGAATTACATCTTCATATCTCCCTCACTATCATGTAATACATTTATATCAGCGTTACTCAGTAGTATGCAATGTATGACATCACACTGTGACATCATAGTCAGTTATGTCACATATAACCAATATATAGTTGAATAGATTCACAACATATGAAAAAACAGATTATGCATTTTATTACCTCATTTGAAAGAAAACCCCTCTTTTAAGCCTAATGTATGTGTATCTGTTATTTAGAAGTGTATCCTACAAACCTGGCAGAGGTTGGTGTGTTTCGAGGTCCCGAATGGGCACCATAAACATGTGAATACCACAATTCTTTCCTTGTGTGTATAGCTGGGCCATGACCAGGCAATGATTGGTGGACTTTCCCACTGAAAATAGTGTATCACATCATTGGTTAGACATCAAGCAACACACCATTTTGAATTATGGGTAGGTAGAAAAAATGTTTTATTATTGAAATATGTATTAATAAATTTGTTGGATCATATTTTATTAAATTCAAAGTCCATATTATCTATAAAAAAAAAATATGGCTATTTTTAACTTGATTGACTTTTCCCACTGAGCCGACATTCTCTCTAACAGATTATATTGTATACACACAATTTCCTGGCCAGTACTTCATGGAGGTAATGGTGGGTGAGTTCAGGACAAATTCTTTGGTCTTTGGATCGTATGTTGAGGTTGTCTCTAACCCTCTGATGAATGTGCCTGCAAGCAATCACAAGTCACTATCAAGTAGAAAGAGTATCAGAAAAAAGGACAAGAGTTGTCACATGACAGAATAGCTCACAGGGAAGCGTGAACCTACTTACCTCATCCTTCTTGATTCAAAACATTATATAGAGCTGAGGTTGAAGATTTTGAAAAGTAGGTCAAATTTCAAGGTCAAGAGTCTTGATACAAATTGAAAAGCCTGGTCATGAGGCATCTACTTGCAAAATATCAAAGCTCTATCCCCCTTGGTTCAAAAGAAATAGCCAAGGTTAAAGTTTTTGAAAAGTAGGTCAAATCCTACATCAAGAGTCTTGATATCAATGAAACTCTCTCTCTCTCTCTCTCTCTCTCTCTCTCTGAATGAACGACAATCAAAATGTTTAGATTCTATGTAATGCCTTACCATGCCCCATTTCTGTCTGAGCATATGTTCCAATCATTTTCAGACTTTCAGCTAGTGGCAGCCATCTTTCTTTCTGTTCTTTTGTTGCTTGTTTTTCTATGGTGGGAATAAACATAGCTGTGTGTAGGCCAATTGGACTGTTCTCATGTGGGGTTGCTGCTCTGTAGAAAATAAAATATAATGGTGGAAACATATGTAATATAAAACTACTGCTTACCATTTTCTTTACATGTCAATTATTCTAAATGTCTTTCATGATGTATGCTTGAAGTCAAAAGCTGTGACACTGTCAATTGCAATTCCAAAACGAGGCCACAGTGACCTACTTTTGGGAGCTACATCACCCTCCCCCACAAGATGCATTAACTGACCAAGTTTGACAGTCCTAGGCCTCACAGCTTACATACAGTCCTAGGCCTCACAGCTAACAGACAGCCCTAGGCCTCACAGCTTACAGACAGTCCTAGGCCTCACAGCTTACAGACAGCCCTAGGCCTCACAGCTTACAGACAGTCCTAGGCCTCACAGCTAACAGACAGTCCTAGGCCTCACAGCTAACAGACAGTCCTAGACCTCACAGCTAACAGACAGTCCTAGGCCTCACAGCTTACAGACAGTCCTAGGCCTCACAGCTAACAGACAGTCCTTGGCCTCACAGCTAACAGACAGTCCTAGACCTCACAGCTAACAGACAGTCCTAACTTCACAGCTTACAGACAGTCCTAGGCCTCACAGCTAACAGACAGCCCTAGGCCTCACAGCTAACAGACAGTCCTACGCCTCACAGCTAACAGACAGTCCTAGGCCTCACAGCTAATAGACAGTCCTAGGCCTCACAGCTAACAGACAGTCCTAGGCCTCACAGCTAACAGACAGTCCTAGGCCTCACAGCTAACAGACAGTCCTAGGCCTCACAGCTAACAGACAGTCCTAGGCCTCACAGCTAACAGACAGTCCTAGGCCTCACAGCTAACAGACAGCCCTAGGCCTCACAGCTAACAGACAGTCCTAGGCCTCACAGCTAACAGACAGTCCTAGGCCTCACAGCTAATAGACATTCCTAGGCCTCACAGCTAACAGACAGTCCTAGGCCTCACAGCTAACAGTCAGCCCTAGGCCTCACAGCTAACAGACAGCCCTAGGCCTCACAGCTAACAGACAGCCCTAGGCCTCACAGCTAACAGACAGTCCTACGCCTCATAGCTAACAGACAGTCCTAGGCCTCACAGCTAACAGACAGTCCTAGGCCTCACAGCTAATAGACAGCCCTAGGCCTCACAGCTAACAGACAGTCCTAGGCCTCACAGCTAACAGACAGCCCTAGGCCTCACAGCTAACAGACAGTCCTAGGCCTCACAGCTAACAGACAGTCCTAGGACTCACAGCTAATAGACATTCCTAGGCCTCACAGCTAGCAGACAGTCCTAGGCCTCACAGCTAACAGACAGCCCTAGGCCTCACAGCTAACAGACAGTCCTAGGCCTCACAGCTAACAGACAGTCCTAGGCCTCACAGCTATTAGACATTCCTAGGGCTCACAGCTATTAGACATTCCTCGGCCTCACAGCTAACAGACAGTCCTAGGCCTCACAGCTAACAGGCAGTCCTAGACCTCACAGCTAACAGACAGCCCTAGGCCTCACAGCTTACAGACAGTCCTAGGCCTCACAGCTAACAGACAGTCCCAGGCCTCATAGCTAACAGACAGCCCTAGGCCTCACAGCTAACAGACAGTCCTTGGCCTCACAGCTAACAGACAGTCCTAGGCCTCACAGCTAATAGACATTCCTAGTCCTCACAGCTAACAGACAGTCCTAGGCCTCACAGCTAACAGACAGTCCTAGGCCTCACAGCTAACAGGCAGTCATAGGCCTCACAGCTAACAGGCAGTCATAGGCCTCACAGCTAACAGACAGACGGGTAATCTTAAAGACGGGCGTATATCAAGACAGAGACTAATCAAATCATACAATCTAATTTACACCTGCCGGACTACAGAATTTGACCATTTCTGCATGTTTTGCCACATTTCACAATGCTAAATAGATACTGCATAAATTCAAAATCAAACATGTATCTACAAAATTGTGTATTTTCACATCTTATAAACCTTTACTTCTATCTACATGCATCTGCTCCAAATGAAATTGCAATCTACAAACATATATTGTAATGCAATCCAATTACATGTTTAAAGATAATGATGTAATTAAAAGCATTCTCTACATTCACAGGTGTTGATTTTTTTTATTTCTTTTCACATTATTTTTTGATTTTAAGTTTCCAACAAAGAGAAAATTTAAAACTTACTCTTGATAGTAGAACCTTTCAGCAGGTTCGGTGAGAGCAAACTCTTTAAGCTGTTTGTTAATGTGAATATTTTTCCACAAAGATGTCTCATACTGTTCCTCTCGAGTTTGAAATGCCCAAGGCTTAGCCCTCCTTAAGACCGGGTCTTTTATAGCCAAGTTGTCTGTAGAAAAAAAAAGAGATGTTTTCAACATGAACATGATTACTTGTTATTTTTTTTATACATGTATGAATGACAAATTAAGCTCAAACACATGCCCCAGTAAATGTACTATCTGTGAACATCGAACATTTGAGTGTTCCGAGTATTAGTTATAAGTATCACTTGTCCCTCAGGCCTTATCAGTCACCTGAGTATTAGTTATAAGTATCACTAGTCTCACAGGCCTTATCAGTCACCTGAGTATTAGTTATAAGTATCACTAGTCCCACAGGCCTTATCAGTTACCTGAGTATTAGTTATAAGTATCACTAGTCTCACAGGCCTTATCAGTCACCTGAGTATTAGTTATAAGTATCACTAGTCCCACAGGCCTTATCAGTTACCTGAGTATTAGTTATAAGTATCACTAGTCCCACAGGCCTTATCAGTCACCAGAGTATTAGTTATAAGTATATTAGTCCCACAGGCCTTATCAGTCACCAGAGTATTAGTTATAAGTATCACTAGTCCCACAGGCCTTATCAGTCACCTGAGTAGTAGTTATAAGATCATCATCCACTGTACTGTACAATCTCAGATCCTCCACACTGACCACTATACTGAATAACCCCTACTCCAGATTGATAGAAATAGATATCATGCTTGACATCTATATTTTTATGCATTTTCAGTTGTAAATTACTAAGTATTCAGTGTTTTTCATGCAGGAATTGTTACTTTATTTAGACAATTTCCCCTCACAAATATTCCCAAACTTTCCAAATGAGATTAAGTGATTAAAGCTTTATTTCAACTTTATAAAAAGGTTTTTCATTTTGTCATAGAATGAATTTAATTGTTGCAATATGATCTGATTTGCATCAGTTTACACTTTAAAATCCGTGAAACAAAATATTTCAGATATATCTTTGTTTTGCACTATATCATTCAATCATCATGCAGATATTGATATATATTTTTTTATCCCGGTGTATTGAGTACGTCTTGTTGACATCAAGAAAACAATCTGTATTGGACAGGTTTCATTCTAATGATTTTCTATTTAATAGAAGGCCTAAAGCTGCAATGTAAATTAAGAAATAATACTAATAACAAGCATTCTATAAGTATTTTTTTGCGTAATATTCTGCATGAGCCCTCCCAATAACTTTAATTGTTACAGTATGATTGATTTTTGCATTTTCCTAAATTCTAATATTCAAAACATGTCAAGGATCATCTCCAAACAAGGATATTTTTATAGTCGCATAAAACAACTCTTCATTCGTATCCCCAGCCTTGAGTTCTACTGCTATGTAGGCACAACCTCACCGAGTCGTCCTCCAGTATTCTGTACAATGGAGCATCTAAAGACCGGCATTTTTTGCTTCTGTCTGTGTTTCTGTTAATATGTGATATCTAGATCTCTTGTGTGTTTTAAATAAAAAATCACATATTTTTGGACAATCTGGGGGATGAAAGGTGAAGATTACGAACAGTGATCAATCTCATAACTCCTATAAAGGTGAAGATAATGAACAGTGATCAATCTCATAACTCCTATAAGCAATACAAAATAGAGTAGGGCAAACACGGACTCTCGGATATACCAGAGGTGGGATCAGGTGCCTAGGAGGACGTTCTAATACCAAATATTAAAAGCATTTTGATCTCTTGTAACATACAGATGTAGATGCAGTGAATTAGATAAAGTGGTATACATTGAATTATATAGATCTCACACCATAAAAAAAAAATACAGGGAACTAGACATTGATATTCTGTACGTTCCGTGATAATGCCGACACCAATTTGGGGTTTTTCCAGGGACGGGTTGTTACTGTTCTTATCCGTAGAAAAATCAGCGTTTACGTGTCTGCATTGTGATAAGACAGTGTTGACACCAGCATTACAATGTCATAGAACCCAAAGATGCCGGATATCCGTTGATCACCCCGGATGGCTAGAATTTTGCATCTGACATCAACCATCTCCTGATCTGTGAATGTGAAAGGGGCTTAACAGGCGATATGTATAATCGGGTTAAACAGGTTGGGAACACTTCCCGGCCATCAGAGAGATATATCTGATCTGTCCCAATATTTCTCAAAGGACTACTGTTCTGTAGCTATTTAACAGGTTGGGAACACTTCCCCTATAGCAAGATATTCTTGCTAAAACGTGATTATCCCTCTCTAGCGAGAGAAAATATATCTCGTACAACCGAGAAAAACACCCGTGGAGTACATCTCTTCGTGTTTCATGTGAAAAGAAGAAAAAGTGCTAAAATGTCTGATACTTCTGCAAATATATTAATCAAACCAAAAACGCTCACGGTGTGCATTGGATTTCAGACTGCTTCCTTCTCACTAGTGTTGAAAAATCGGGAAAAATTTCATACTGGATAATCAGTCATAATCGGAGGAACTGTAACAATCAATGATGGATATAATTGGTATAAATTTACATGTAGTTGATAAATGTTTATTATTTTGGGGGTTATTTCTATTTAGTTTTATGAATATGTGCAGCATACACACTAGGTGGTGTTACTGAATTCCCACTTTTTAATGCGGTGTCCACTCTGACTATCCCCACACGTCTCAATATAAAAGCGGGAATAACAGTCAGATGAATCTTGGAGTAGATATTAATTAGTGTACAGGCGACAATCGATTATGAAAAATAGAATCGAAATTGAAGAGCCAAAAACGATTGACAATCAACTGCCGGCGACAATCGTTTCCTTACTACCTCTTAAGCAGCTACTTTGATATGAAATTTCTGACTCTGTTGTCAATTTTATAGAGACAATTCGCGTCATGTTGAGTGTATGTCGCACTTATTCAACATTGCACAGAATTTGCCATTATTTTAAATAAAGGCGCAGAAACACCCGTTTATCATTTTATGATAATGTGAGGCTATGGGGGATTTCCCAATCCCATCCCCACATAGGTTAACCTATAGCCTAAGCCATGAAGATGTAGACTTGGTAATACCCAACTCTGTGTTTCATTTATTTGAAGTTGCATTTACTTACCCTAGGCCTAGTTAGAATTGCAATTACTGACAGTTATCGACAGGTTCAAAGTCCAACCTACCACTGATCATTACAATACATATATTGTAAACGTTACACTTACGTATATAACGCCTCCTTCTCACTTTTTCGGGACCTCTGTAAATAAAATTTGTGAGATTTTCAACGTCAAAAGTGGCATTCCTTCTTTCTCTTGCAAGATCCGAATTTACTCCTTCTATTGCCGCCATTTTAAGACCGGTACTAGGTAAATCGTACAAAAAAGAGGTCTCAAATTAGAACGTGTACGTGAGATCGCTCGTTGACCAGTACATGTACAAGTGTTATCGGGAGTTCAAATCAGCACGCTATTTTTTGGTTCTGGTTCATTATTCAGAATGAGGGAGCAAAGTCTGTACCGCTCATCGAAGTAGATCACTAGTACCCCAAGGGTTATGAAAAACTTTTTTACTGTTCTGTATATCTTTAAGCTAAATTCTAGTATTAAGCAGCAGTATAAAATAAGATGTGTTCTATTAAAACGCAAATACCCCCTACCCCACCCCTCTCACCAAAAGTGACCAGACTGAGGGACCGTTTTTTATATTTCAGACTTTAGTATTATCATTAACAATATTGTGACCAACTAGGCTTACCCTTTGAAAAAAAAAATACAGCACTTAATATTTAAAGATTGGGTGTACAGAAAAAAGCTTCAAATTTAGCCATTAAATATGAACTAGGAACATTCCCCATCTGCTTTAAAGCTCTCCTCTCTATGTTCAAATTTTACAAAAGACTAAAAAGCTATGATGATGAAAATGGCATTAAAAATCCAATACTACTCGCTGCTAAACAGGAAGATGATAACCTTTATAATACTGGCATATAGGGAGAAATTGGCAGGGACAATTAAATAATAAAGTTAAGAAATAAGCTAAATCTTTCATTATTAAGGTATTGATAATTTAAGCACTTGAGGAATTACTATATTGATAATATTAACATGCAACTGCAAAATACTGAATTCTCTAAAAGTGAAAAAATGCTTTTTTACAGTAAAATTAGAAAGAACTATGAATTACAAGACTATCTGAAATTTTCAATTGCGAAAGTAGTACGCTCTAAATTAACAAAACTAAGAATATCTGCCCACCCTTTAGAAATTGAACCTAGTAGATATTCAAAACATGTAGGCTATTCCAAAAGAATGTCGTTTTGTCAGTTTTGTAAAACTACTGTTGAAGATGAGTTACATTTTTGATATGACTGCTTCATGTATAAAGATATAACAAAGAAATATTACCCTTTGAACAATTCAGATGATGATATATCAAAGGAAAACCATTGTAAAGTACTATGCAACCCTGCCAATGTAGTTCATGCTAGAAGGTTGTGCTGTGTGAATTTTTTTCATGAATGTCTTGAATTGCACACCAAAAGTAGAGTGCTATAACTACATTTAATTTATGCAATACTAAATTGCATACATAGTCTAATATCTCAGGTACATATCAAATATATACTTGTATTTACATATATGTAAATGAACTGTTAGTAATTAGTTTATTGTCATTATATATCTCATATTGTGTAACATGATTGCATGCCAACATGCTTGGTGAATCAATAAATAAATTGAATTGAATTGAATATTGGGGGATTGGGACTGGTGCATTCAATTGTACCATTAAAAAAAACTATCCTATTTTCTAAGAATGCAAAAAAAAAAAGAATTGCTGTCGTTTATCAGATGTGTAATAAAAAGTGTGTCCTATGTAAGAACAGATATAACGGATGCAAGTCAGCAAACTACTGTAGCGGTCAGCCGGGTTCAACTCGTTGGTAGAGCACCTGACTAGAGATTCAGAGGGCCCGGGTTCGAATCCCGGTCGATCTGGTCCGTTGCATTTTCTCCCTTCCTGTTACACTAGAAAACTACGAAAGACGATTAGTATCATATTAAAAAATAAATTCACCTTCCACTATCTCGTAACTACGAGATAATTATCTCGAAATTACGAGAAAAGATCTAATTGCGAGAAGAAAAGATCTCGTAATTACGAAATAATTATCTCCAAATTACGAGAAAAGAACTCGTAATTACGAGCTTGAGATACAACTGTACTTATTTCTTTATATGAGCTCTCCTCTCAACATTCCGTCAGTGTGTTTTGGATGCTGTTTTGAATATAAGAAACCACTTTCCATTTAAAGCATGCCAAGTAGACAATTTTTTAAAAGTTAACTTATCGAGTGAAAGTTTATTCATGCATTTAAAATACAACGGAAAGAAAACGACTATTCATTATTGTAGGTTTCTGCAAGTTATCAATTGATAAAATTAATTAAATTTTACAAGTTTTACGATCATACCAGGGGCGGATCCAGAAATTGCGGTTAAGGGGCGCAACTTTTTTTTAGGCAGGGGGTCGGGGGGGGGGGGGGCGCTCCTGGATTTTACAGATCTTATTAGGCTTGAAATATGTCTCCTATGTAGTACAATGTAATTTTTACTATTTTCTGTCATTTTTAATCAGGTGAAATTAATAGAATGACACAAATTTTAAGGGGTTTTGGAAAAAATGTAAGTTCTCTCAATAGAGGTCATTCAGTAAGTCAAAAGATTTTGTCATTTATTGGAAAATATTATTGCTTCTTTTATCGATTACATTTTTCTAAACAATAAACCACGGTTCACCTTAAATTTTGAAAAAATTAGGGGGGGGGGGGGGCACCGGCTGCGCCCCCTTAAATGCGTCACTACATACTGCTTAGTGTAACTGTGTGTGAAAGTTCAAGACTCTTGTAATTCCGCCGTTGAGTGCACACTGTGATGGTACATATTGTCGTTTGGCACATGTCGTCCTCGGCGACGATATGCACGTACCCTCACGGTACATATTGTCCGTTGGTGGGTCATAATCAAATTTTGCAGATTTTTCAGAGTTAGAAATGACAAGAAATGTATAGCTCTAAATTCCTTTTTTTTTTTTTAGCATAACATGTTTATCAAACATTACGGTAAAGCATATTAAATTTTGCAAACATGAAATGTGCCCCATTGCCAAAAAAAAAATGGGGTCAAAGGTGTATAGGTAGAACAAATCTGTCAATGGTGTAACAATTTTATAATAAAGGGGGAAAAGATAAGTAATAACACCATATACTTGAAAATGGCATAAATAATTGCAAAAAAGCATTAAAATTGATATATTTTGGTCTGATGTTTAAAAAACTCAGTAATTCTATAATTAAACTGACACAAAATGGTATATCTGAGACACTATTTTAAAAACCTTCCATCTCTTTTTAACATGATACCTGCATGATTACAAAATGACACAAAAATTTTATTACAGATTAAATAGATTCATTTAAATCTTATTTTAAGAAAAGTTTGATACTGATATATGACCATCTTTGTCTGCGATCAAGAAAATTGTTCATGTCACACCAATGACAAAATGTGTTTGACCACTGACAGGTAAATTACACCACTGACACAAAAATAACAGAAGTGGACCCAAACACTTTAACAGTAAAGCTAAAAATGAACCAATACCACTCCTTTGAATAATTTCATACATTTCTTTTCAATGAAAAAGAAATCGGACAAGAATATTTTTGCTTGTACGTATATACAAATGATGAAGGTGTATGTTACACCACTTATATTGTGTTACTCCACTGATCATAGTGTTTGTGTAAGTTACATATGCAATAATAGATAATGTCAAAGGTAATCACTAAAAGTGTCAACATACTTACACCAAATACAAATTTCAAATATACATCTTTATTAGGTCACCTGA
The DNA here is from genome assembly GCF_947568905.1 of Ostrea edulis. Lineage (NCBI taxonomy): Eukaryota > Metazoa > Mollusca > Bivalvia > Ostreida > Ostreidae > Ostrea > Ostrea edulis. The sequence goes on from NC_079169.1 coordinate 16,841,822, forward strand.
GTTAACCAGATGACCTATTGCTTTTGGTCTGTGTCCATTGTCATGCGTTGTACATTAACAATTGAACAATTTTAACTTCTTGATAACTTCCATTCCAAATTCTGATGCATCCTTGGGACAAGGGGGAATAAATTGTAAATTTCAGAACACCTGCACCCCTGGGGCCTCAGGGGAGGAACAAAACTTGACACAGTTTCAAAAATTTTCTTTTCAACCGCAAATCTGTAAGGAAAACTAAATGCATATTCATGAAGAGCGGGAAGTCCTCTGCCACAATTGTACATTTCATGGTCCCTGGGGTATAGGACCAAGGTTCTGATTCATGCAGTGACTCCAGGGTGGGGACCAAACTTAGCATATAGTGTGTAAGTGTAAATCATTTAAGTAACATTTTCCTTAATGCTTTTGATACTAACTTTAAAGTAATTGGATACTTATAAGGAGCAGGTCTGTCTTTTACCAAAATTGGAAATGGGGTAGGGGTTTGGTATCAGGGTGGGGTCAAATGGTCATAGTGATTACATGTGTATGTTTGCAAATGGACATTGTTTAAGTGTGTCTTCTTTTCAATAACTACCTTTACATTTTTCACATTGCAGCACGAGTTATCCCCCCCCCCCAATACAGAGGGCGCACAGCACGTTGAGGTCCTCAAGTGATTGCATCATTATAGAGAATATATAGAAAATTTACCATTTCTTATTGTAATTAAGTGCCAGTTGAGGAATTTTTATAGAAATTGTTTCCAGGTGTCTGTTATTTTATTTTTACATAGTACTCATGAAAGTTTTGGTATCAATTGTATCATAACTTGGACAATTAAACATCAAATACTGGAGATAGGTCTATATACCCCCCCACCCCCCACCCCCACCCCCGCGCCTCCCTTCAATTTGATGAAAGGTATATTCTAAAAAGTGTTCTCTGTAAAATCGAAGAAACTAGACCTTAATTATGATTTGTAATACCATTTTCTAATAAACTCCATAACTTGTTATTTTGTCAATGGAAACACAATTTAGTCATTGGTGTTACATAAAATATACAGCAAATTTCAATAGTCTAAGACAATTGTCAAATGGAATATGCATTGCAAGGATCCCAAAAGTCGCGATTTCTATTAAAAACAAAAGAAAAATTGTAGAGAGTTATAACATTAAGCATTTATCCATTGTCTTTTCTTGAGAAAATTGTAATGTCAGTGGTATAACAAATTTAGTCAATAGTGTAACACTTGAAATATCTGATATATTCATATGATGGCTTTAATTTGACCAAGATGACATACCTGCACAAAATAAGGTTAATTGTGACTAAATAAGCTAAATTAATTAATTTATCATTGTTGGTTATTTAGAATTTTACCATATAATACAAACATGTCAGTGGTGTTACAATTTTCCTCAGTTGTGTAACATTATTCTTTGTTACACAACTGACAGTTACACCAATGATGTATTGAGGTTAGATATGTCGATGTAGCCATAGGAGTTCATTTATACAGATAGCAGCAAGCTACATCTAAATCTATAATAGGAACTATGGATGAACATCCCATGCTTCTGTTTTGAAAATTATCTGTGAAATCAGTGTTACACAATTGACTTGTTTTAAACTGTACTCATTAAACCAAACTTACCAAAATTGAAAATATTTCACGATCACAAATCACACTGTTTCAAGCATTGTTCGTTGGTGACAGGAAGTGATGTCACTAATGACAGGGGGTATTCACACATCAATTTGATATCAATTTCCCAATGTATTTTTAGATTTTACATCTCTGTTACACCACTTATCAGAAATTTTTGTACATGAATATTTAACCTTCTCATGATATTTTGTCAAAAGTTCAGAATCATAATTTCATGAAAAATTTCAATAGAAAGTATACTTTTACATGGTGCAACTTTATTTTTAAAATGAAATTAATTATGGTATTGAACCTGAAAGAGATGATCGAGATTTATTGACAGCCTCAAAACGCCAATTTCCGTAGGTTGGGGTCAATTTTCTTCTTTAAATGTATGACAAAAATTAAAAATATGCATTTTAATATGACACCTTATTTATACTTGATTCATGGATATTCATTTTTCCCCATTTACATAGCTTATTAACAAGATTTTTTGAAGTGACTGAAAAATCTGCGAAATTTGATAATGACCCTGGTACATCTACATAATGTACTACATATTGTCACCGATGATAATATGTGTCGACTTGGGGCGAGACAAGGCATATTTTTTGCATCACGGTATATACTGTCGTCGGAGACGATATGTATTATAACATAATTCACAGAATTAAACGGACCTAACACCGACCAATGAAGCCTCACTTGAAATAGGTCGCCGCCTCGCCATTCGATTTCTTTGCGCATGACGTCAGCACTTAAACACACAAAATTCCACTGTTTAAACGTCGATAGCATCGTATTAACCATGATCTATTTGTAGAATAATCTTCCAATAACTGAATCCTCGCGTCTTGGAAGATAGAACAGCGAAATAAAGTTGTAAGAGGTAGGTAAAGCAGCATCACAAGCTGGTGTCGCTGAATTCCCACTTTTCAATATGGAGTCCACTCTGACTCTCCCCCGCACATGTCACGATATAAAAGCGAAGGTAAGAGTCAGAGGAATCTCGGATTATGTAACGGTCAGCCGGGTTCGATCGCCGGTAGCCAGACAGTTTAGTCGGTAGAGCACCTGACTAGAGAATTCAGGGGGTCCGGGTTCGAACCCCGATCTGGTCTGTTGCATCTTCTCCCTTCCTCTTCCGCGACTATGACATTAAAAATGGAGATCCCAAATCACGGTAGGCGTTGACATGATAAAAGAATCCTCATTGTTAAGACCTGATAAAGACCCCTCGCTGTTGACCCCTGATTGATTGAATGAATGAATGAATATTGTTTAACGTCCTTCTCGAGAATATTTCACTCATATGGAGACGTCACCACTGCCGGTGAAGGGCTGCAAAATATAGGCCTCTATACTCGGCGCTTATAGCCATTGAGCAGGGAGGGATATTTATCGTGCCACACCTGCTGTGACACGGGACCTCAGTTTTTGCGGTCTCATCCGAAGGACCGACCATCTAGTCGCTAAGCCCTGATAAAGAACCCTCATTGCTAAACCCTGATAAAGAACTCACACTATTAAACAATGGGCTCCAGGATTTGTGGAACTTCACCTACAGCGAGTGAAAAAAATCTCAAATGGAACGTAAAACAATGTACAAACAAATCAAAAGACCGCATCTTTACTTGTATATCTAGTAATGACTTTACACATCTCTATTTGTATATCTAGTAATGACTTTACACATCTCTATTTGTATATCTAGTAATGACTTTACATATCTCTACTGGTATATCTAGTAATGACTTTACACATTTCTATTTGTATATCTAGTAATGACTTTACACATCCCTACTAATATATTTAGTAATGACATTACACACCTCTACTGGTATATCTAGTTATGACTTTACACATCTCTATTTGTATATCTAGTAATGACTTTACACATCTCTATTTGTATATCTAGTAATGACTTTACACATCTCTATTTGTATATCTAGTAATGACTTTACACATCTCTACTGGTATATCTAGTAATGACTTTACACATCTCTATTTGTATATCTAGTAATGACTTTACGCATTTTTATTTGTATATCTAGTAATGACTTTACGCATTTTTATTTGTATATCTAGTAATGACTTTACACATCTCTACTGGTATATTTAGTAATGACTTTACACACTTCTACTGGTATATCTAGTAATGACTTTACACATCTCTATTTGTATATTTAGTAATGACTTTACACATCTCTATTTGTATATCTAGTAATGACTTTACACACCTCTACTGGTATATCTAGTAATGACTTTACACATCTCTATTTGTATATCTAGTAATGACTTTACACATCTCTACTGGTATATCTAGTAATGACTTTACACATTTCTACTGGTATATCTAGTAATGACTTTACACATTTCTATTTGTATATCTAGTAATGACTTTACACATCTCTATTTGTATATCTAGTAATGACTTTACACATCTCTATTTGTATATCTAGTAATGACTTTACACATCTCTACTGGTATATCTAGTAATGACTTTACACATCTCTACTGGTATATTTAGTAATGACTTTACACATCTCTATTTGTATATCTAGTAATGACTTTACACATCTCTATTTGTATATCTAGTAATGACTTTACATATCTCTACTGGTATATTTAGTAATGACTTTACACACTTCTACTGGTATATCTAGTAATGACTTTACACATCTCTATTTGTATATTTAGTAATGACTTTACACATCTCTATTTGTATATCTAGTTATGACTTTACACATTTCTACTGGTATATCTAGTAATGACTTTACACATCTCTATTTGTATATCTAGTAATGACTTTACACATCTCTACTGGTATATTTAGTAATGACTTTACACATCTCTATTTGTATATCTAGTAATGACTTTACACATCTCTACTGGTATATCTAGTAATGATTTTACACATCTCTATTTGTATATCTAGTAATGACTTTACATATCTCTACTGGTATATCTAGTAATGACTTTACACATCCCTATTTGTATATTTAGTAATGACTTTACACATCTCTATTTGTATATCTAGTAATGACTTTACACATCTCTACTGGTATATCTAGTATGACTTTACACATCTCTACTGGTATATCTAGTAATGACTTTACACATCTCTATTTGTATATCTAGTAATGACTTTACACATCTCTACTGGTATATCTAGTAATGATTTTACACATCTCTATTTGTATATCTAGTAATGACTTTACACATCTCTACTGGTATATCTAGTAATGACTTTACACATCTCTATTTGTATATCTAGTAATGACTTTACACATCTCTACTGGTATATTTAGTAATGACTTTACACATCTCTATTTGTATATCTAGTAATGACTTTACACATCTCTATTTGTATATCTAGTAATGACTTTACACATCTCTACTGGTATATCTAGTAATGACTTTACACATCTCTACTGGTATATTTAGTAATGACTTTACACATCTCTATTTGTATATCTAGTAATGACTTTACACATCTCTATTTGTATATCTAGTAATGACTTTACACATCTCTACTGGTATATTTAGTAATGACTTTACACATCTCTATTTGTATATCTAGTAATGACTTTACACATCTCTACTGGTATATCTAGTAATGACTTTACACATCTCTACTGGTATATCTAGTAATGACTTTACACATCTCTATTTGTATATCTAGTAATGACTTTACACATTTCTATTTGTATATCTAGTAATGACTTTACACATCACTACTGGTATATCTAGTAATGACTTTACACATCTCTATTTGTATATCTAGTAATGACTTTACACATCTCTACTGGTATATCTAGTAATGACTTTACACATCTCTACTTGTCTAGATATAGGGTATATAAAATGCTAGAACATTTAAAACTGGTGTTACAGCACTGGTCGATTGTCCACGGGTCAGGGATAGTAAAATCCTTAAGTTTTTTGGTTGTTTTTTCTTTATTTGTTAATTCTTAGTTTACGACCCTTCAAGTTTTTTTTCCCACTCATATTGAGACAGTTCCAGCAATAGGCGAAGTGCCACAAAATTTTGACCTACATGTATGCAAGACATCCGGGGTAGTACTTGTGAACGTTCTTAATCTCCCCAACGCCTGCAGCAACACGGGACCTCCGTTTCTAAGATCTTACCCAAAACGTGTCTACTATATCTTCCGATCGTTTGGCGAAGGAGTGATTACTAGCTATCGTTACGTCTTCTGTCAGACTCGGTCAAGGTCCATGCATGGCTCAAGAAGTGAACGCTCTGACTACAAACAACAAATTTACAGATATGGGTATAACAGATAGGTCATGCTATTAATCTTATTGCAATAGCACTGGGTAAAAGAAACGATCGGGAGTCAGTTTGTAACAGGAAATTATTTCCATTAGGGTGACAGTTATTAAGAAACTGAGAGACGGACTTACAGACATGACAGGCTGTATTTAATCCGATAGTAGATAAACACAAAAGAGAATACAAGAAATCGTATGAACATCACATTGAATATTTTATTTAACCAGCACCTTTCTGACATCAGATTTAAAACACTTTTAAAGGAACATGGACACGATTTGAGCTGAAAAATTTTCCCATTTTATTTTTCAATTTTTAATGTTTAGAATGCTTTACTAAGGTATTTGTAATGGTCAGCAAAAATTTGAATGTCGGTCGTCGAGGTACGTGGGAGTTACAGAGCTCACAATTCTTTGTTGTTTAAACAGGACCCGTGCCATGTTTTTGTTTAGATAGGTTAAATATACAAGTAAACAGTTTCGTTTAAAGCAGATTTTTTCAATTCTAAAGTTAATTCTGAACACAATTAAATAGTTTTTAGTGCTTGGCACATCTCATTTTGTTTTAAACATGCTGTTTTCTATTAAGCAATCTATATGTAAACAAAAATATGACACGAGCCTTGTTGACATAACAAAGCATTGTGAATGCTGCATCTCACTTGTAACTCAACAACTTATATTCAAAGTTTGGTTGATTATTAGAAATACTCTAGTGAAGCATTGTAAACATTTTTTGTAAACAATAAAAATGGAAAATTAAAATTTGAAAAAATTTCAACTCAAACCGTGTCCATGCCCCTTTAAATAAAAAAAGAAACTTGATTTTGAGAATGAGGTTCTATCACTGATATTTTCCGTACGCCATTTTGGAAACATACAAATGCCTTGGATTATACACTGACGGATCAACACGTCTCACTGCATTCTCATTATCTCCAAAAAAGAATCCTCTTTGGTGTAAATTACGTGGACCTTGGAGAACTGTGTTAGGGACCCCAGGTACATTTCTAGGAAGATTTCTATCAAAACGGGGTGCTTGTCTAATATTCAGACTGCTCGGATTGGGGGCATCGGGGAACCTTGGGACGGCATGGGTTAGTTGTCTTGGTGTAAAATGAGGTCGTCTGTGTAAACCAGCAGTATTCCCAAGAACTGGGATATTTGAAGGTGCTAAGCGTCGGTTGTCTGGTGCTACTGATCTGGAAGTTGCTCGGGATCCAACTGGCAAGTTCAACCGCCCCATAGATCCTGGAATGACAGGTTCAGATGTTAAACTGGGTCGCCTTTGATTGAATGCGGCGTTAAAGTCTATATCAGATGCAGGACCATCGAACTGACCTTCGATGGCAGCACTCAAAAAGGGCTGGTTTCTAGGAAGGTTGGGATCTGGAATAGCGACTCCAAAAGGCCTTGGACTAGGTGTAATTGGCCTTATTAGTTGAGGCCTTGTTAGTGGTCTGATATCCATCAACTGATCAGCTCGCGGCATCGGACGGCGGTCAATAGGGGGATCCATTTGGGGCATTGATACACGAGATGCAGGTGAAAGTGCCATCGGTGGTGTTAAAGATGCCCTAGATGGAAAATCTCTTCCACTAAATGGTATTCTTGGTCTTCCCTCTAAACCATTAAGATCGTTTCTTCTTCGTTCATTAAATGAACGTCGGGGACTCCTCATGAATCGTTCATCAAAATCATCCACATCGCCCCTACGCTGGTTTTCAAAGATATCTGTTTCCTCTAATCGGTTAATATCTTCACCCATTGGTCCTCTGACTGTGAATGGCGATGATGGAGTTCTGGGAATGAATCTATTCTGAAATCCTGGCGGTGCTCCCCTGTTTACATCAAAACCAGCATCATCTACTGTATTCGATACATCATCGATGTTTAGAAGAAAGGATATCAAGAAGCTTCCTTTTGGTCGCCTTCTTGGGGATCGATGAAGAAAACGTGTCAATTCTCGAGAAACTGGAGTTATTGAAAATTGTGAATCAGGTCTCCTTGAAGTTGGGAAACGTGGCTGAGAGAAAGGAGTGAATGATCTCCTATTCATTTCATTGAATCGATCATTCAAACTATCATCTCTTTGATCATCAAATCTGTCAGCAGGACTAAGTCTATTGTTTCGAGGATCATCAAAACGATCATCTCTTGGATCACTAAATCTTCTATTCGGACTGAATCTCTGTTCTCCAAAATCGCCATCTGTGCGGTCAAGTCTATCTTCGGGGCCAAATCTATTTTCTCGAGGATCAAATCTATTCTCTCGAGGATCAAATCTATTTTCTCGAGGATCAAATCTATTTTCTCGAGGATCAAATCTATTTTCTCGAGCATCAAATCTATTTTCTCGAGCATCAAAGCGATTTTGTTCTATATTAGAGTTGGGGTCGTCTAACGGAAAACGTCTTCTAAAAGTGCCTGTATTAGATCTAAACCCAGTTGGCCTAACTCTTTGACGGTTTCGAGGAATGGCAATACCGATGGGTCTACTAAAGTCATTTATAGGATTTTCAATTGGACGAATGGGTCTCTGAATGAGATTTTGGAAAATAGGTTGGTTACGGGAGGGCGGTTGTAAAGCCCTTGATGGAATAAAAGGAAATCGACTTTGTGATAGTGTACTTGGCGCAGGGACAGCTATACCAATAGGTCTTATGTTACCAGTTGGTATAGAAATAGAAGAACGTACAGTAGGTTGAGTGTCTGACAGTCTTCGAGTTGAATCGTCATGGAATGGAAAGAAAGCCTCATTTCGTTGATCGCGAGTATCTACGCGCGGTGGTGGTGGTGGTGGTACAATAATGGCACGAGGTCTCACAATTCCTCGTCTTTGATCCCTTTGAACTGGATCTAGATTTCTTGAAATGGGATCAAACTGCCTTGGAAAGGCAAAATTATCCCTAATGAAATTTTCTTGTATACGTTCATCAAGAGGTGACGGCAAATTAAATTCTCTAGAACGTCGATCTTCCCTTCTTATTGATTCACCTCTATTGTCAAGAGGGAAAGTTTCTCTTCTCCTATTTTCAAAATGGCCTGAACGAGGAGTTGCATTGCTAAATCCATCTCTTGGATCTCTAAAATCTTGGTTTGAGAACCTCCGTCTGTGTGAAAATCTAGGGCGGACGTCATCGAATGTTGCTCTGGATGGGAAGTTATTAGGTATGCTTGGAGAAGATGATTGGTCTACCGGTGAGCGTCCTACAGGTAGGTCTCTGGATCTAGGACGTGATACAAAATCATCAAATCTTACTGGGGACCTACGTGAACTGGACGACGGGAAAACATCGTTGCTTCTACTGGTAGATCTAGGATCAAAGTCCCCAATTCTACGGGTTCCACGGATACTAGCTAAAGTATCACTGGTAGAAGAAGGCCTGTGGAGGAAGTCATCAAAGCTTGTACTACGTACAAAATTATCCAGTCCACTAGGTGCTCGGGGTACAGACCTTTGAGCAAAATTAACCGTTTGCGGAATCATGTTATTTCTATTTACGCGAATATTTACTCTATTAACTGTAAATGGAAAATTTGATCTAGGTCTGAAAGTTGATGTTAAAGGCGTAGGCAGGTCTGTTCTACGACTGGATAAAGGAGATGACATTCTTGGTCTCATATTGGAATGAATGCTACTCCTGAGAGGAAAAGGAGCAGTAGACGCCCTAGACATTAAAGGGTTATTACGCGGAAATGTCGATCCAACGTTTAAGGATCCTGAAGCAATGTTAAAGGATCCAGAAGGAACAAATCCTCTTTGATGATGAACAAATCCAGATGCAAAGGACGAAGACGACACACCTCTATTGATGTTATTATTATTATTCCGGTGTAAGCCGCTAGAGATTGGAACTCTTGGTATTGAACCTATACCTCGAAATGCAGCTGTGTTTAATACTGATGCTGGATGGAATGGAACGTTTGGTATTGACGCTGTATTCGGCAGTGACCGTAATAATGAGGGATGAATTAAACCAGATACCCGACCAGGATTGGGTAAAGATTGGTGGATAGCGTTTGCGATGCGGTGACCGTTGTTGGCAGCTGCCTGACGTAAGGCATTGACTGCGTGATGAATGGGGTTTAAACCCGAATGTATTAAGCCAGACCCAGGTGAGGTTACAGAGGTATGCTGTACAGAGCCCATATGAGAGATACGACCACCGGATAAAGCTCGATGAATAGCAGCTATTGGGTGAAGCGGAACCTGAGGAATCCGATTGATGTTTGCAAGCGCACTGCTTAACAAACTCGAGGAACGACCTTGTCTTAACGATGGTACTTGAACTGGACCCAGAGGGGCTTGTGCACCACTGATAACACGTGTTGCGTGGGAAACAACAGTACCAGAACTTCCTCTTAATGACTCTGGTAAAGTAATGCTGGGTATTGCAACTTCTGGGGCATTTGGAATTAAAGATCCAAGGTTGACATACGTCACATCCTGTCCGGGAGCCGAGGGCCCTCTTTGCCGTAAAGCACTTCGTCGAATTAAAGCCATAAAATCGTTGAAGTTAATGACTGGAACCCTTGATGGTTGTGCTGCACCTCTGGGTTGTGTTCTTGGAGATGTCCCAGTGGATCCTCCGGGAAATGGTACATTTGGTGCATTTTGAATTTGCAACATATTTTGGACCCTATTCCCGCCACCACCATTTCGAGACAATAGAGGAGAAATTGCCGATTCTATGCTCTGGGATACCGGTGTTTCTGCTACAGGGATGTAGATTGGTTCAAATGGCACTTGAGTTCCCAGCCGGCGTCCATTACCAGGTACCGAAAAGCGTGGCTGTGGTTCCGGAAGAGCTCCAAGCGATCCTGCAGAATTGCTGGCGAAGCAACCTAGAAGATCAGAATGAAGTAGAATTAATATTTAAAATTTTTAATTGTAGACATCACGATTATTCCACAGTCATTGTATTGTGCTCAACGTCGTTCATAATATACATGTATTGATACATTTTGAATTACTGCAGTACAGAATTAGAAATAAAAGATTTTGAAGCATGCAAACACATGCATTATCTATTTTCATCATTATGCAACGTTGATCTTATAAATGAAATAGTAACATGATATTAAAGACGAAAATGATGTTTTTGTATCAATGTATTAATATTTATTGATATTATGGAACTATCAGTTCAATATATACAAATTAATTTGTATTTATTTCAAATGCTAGGATGTAATTTACAACACTCTTAGAATTAGATTCTTTTCGTGCAAAAATTTGTATATGTGTAAGAATCTCCTTGACTGAAGTATTCTGATTAATGTCATGTCACAAATCACATGTAATATATTTTTTCAAACACAAACCCTCATTTAATCCAAATATGGTGAAAATGAAAACAAGGAAAATATATTAACAACTCTCTCTCTCTCTCTCTCTCTCTCTCTCTCTCTCTCTCTCTCTCTCTCTCTCTCTCTCTGAATAATTTACTTGTCTCTATAAAAATGCGTAATTTAAAATAAAACTGCAGAATTACATCGGTAGCAAAATAAAATAAAATTACAGAAATATATTGGTAACAGAATTATTCCTGTCGAACTTATACTGACAATTTCAGTTTTACTCTTTGGTAAGGTTTTTAATGAAATGAACATTTGGGTGAAATCCGCTTTTTAGTTTGAATAGAGAAACACCGTGGATCGTCACCCTTGGCTAGCGAAGATGTTACAACCCAGGTACATCGACAGATGAGGTGATCCAGGGCACAGAAAACTAAGCATAAGAACCAAACATTTAATTTTTATAAAGTTTCGTAATTTCAATTTCAACATGACGTTCTGTAGTGATTTAATATAGCTTCATTTTATAAAAAAGAAAATATTTCTAACAAATCTATATGGAAACACATAGAAAAAAACATGGAAGACAACATGCATGTATATTTCTCTCGAGTATGTATGTATTTTTTCATACTAATACCACTAAAGAGTTAATCAGTATCCTGTGTACAGTACATATACCACCTAATATGGAAATCAAACATACATTTGTAGCTCCGGTTTATTTTGAAAGAGTTACCTTACCCAGAGCACAAAGAATTGATATTCCATAGAGCATCATGTTGACTTCATCAGCGCCCTAGTTCATTCTGCAAAAACTAGAATCGGCTAACTGACGGAGATTTTATAAGCGCGATATTATGGTGTGTCATCTTGTAGTCGCCATGTCGATCTCATCATTTTGGGCTTTCTGTCGTACATATTTTATGGTTGTTGTTTCCTTGTAAATTGTTGATGTCAATCAAATAATCAAAAATTAAATCTAATCGAAGTAGTCTCTGATATTTAGATTTATGTAGTTTATGTTTTGTGGCATTCGAACATTAAAATTGAACTTAAAATTGGCTAGTAACTTCCGTATGTTGCTTTGTTGTGAAATTATTGTGATTGTCAATTTGTAAATTGATTTATTGATGTTGAAGTAAAAGTCTGAGTTTCAGTTCACTGCAAACTGTAGTGGAACATGAGGTGATACGTAAATGGTATTTTTTTGACATTTTACTCTCCACATGTTTCAACAAAAATGAAATTCCTGTGCAAAAATGCAGGAAAATTAATGAAATACTGAGAAGCTTAATGTGGCATATTTTTGTTTTTATGTACATGATAACAACCACTATGGCAGTCTGTGAAATTGAAGGCAAATCTCGAATTGGCATATTACTTCACAGTTCAGTATCTAGATTTATAAAATTTGAAGGAAAATTTTATACATATAAAAACATGGTGCCTGGTATTTTTTTTTTTTTTTTAGGTGCAGTGAATTGAATTTAACCCTTTTGCACTTAAAGTTTGATTTTTATAGCAGAAACTTGTACATCTGAAATATATATACATGCCTTCCACCTAAAGGATATTTATCAAAACTGTAATCATTGTCAGATACAGAACATCAATTAATAACATGTTACGCTCAGATCTTTTTTAAGGAAACAGGTATATTAGTCGTAAGTTCGGGGGACTATGAGACAGTAGAGATTTTAAAAGAATGAAATGAGATTTGTTGCAAATTGATTTAGTTCTTGGCAGGTGGTTTGTTCTGTTCCAAGATAGAAAATCCCGGATGTAAACTAAACGCTGATTCTAAGCTTTTGGGGCTTCCTACATTTCACATTCTGGGGTCAAGTCTGTTTTATAGTCGGCAGTCAAGGTAAATGTGTTAATCGTTGATGACTACATTGGTCATGGGTCATAAAGGTTAAACAGTCTGGTTTGAATTTTCCATTTTGAACATCTAGAGACAAATTTAAAGGTAAGTTTTTAAGTACAGTAGATTTATTATTTTACGTGAGTACTTAATATGGCGAAATGACTCAAATCGCGAGAACATGAATTCGCGTGTCATCTGTTCTTTAAAAGTTCTTACATGTATTTAGCGACAGAAAATTAAAAGTGAGTAATTTTATTTCGCGAGTGATGTCTCTCGCGAAATTACGCGATAATAAATTCCTCGCCTATATTTGGAAATCTATACACTACTCAGTGTTGAGGTAAATTAAAAAATTATCAGGGGTGAATTTTGAATTTACTTTTTCTGTCCCACAGTGGGAATACCGTCCCAATCAAGGGGCAGTGTAACTTTTGAAAGTGAAATGCTCCCCAACAAAATTAAAGGGGCGCGATCTCTGTAATTCCTTAAGATATTTGTCATCTTGTAATTTTTTTTATTTACTGGGAAGGTATAGATACAACCATTATAATGTGAGAACTCCTATGCATTGTACAATCGTTGTAAAATTCGTAAAACATATTCAGGTTTTTTTTTTATGAGAGGAAGGACTCATAATAGATCATTATTCAAACTAATCTACCAGTTCTTGTGAAATGAAATTAGAAACAGGTATCTTTTGCTGATGTCGCAACTGAATGATTATTTATAAAACCACGCAGGTGTTTGATGAGCTGCAGCCATATCGAAGTAATACCGTGAAGGTTAATTATAGTTCATACCTGTCCAGAAATTAGATTGAACACAAAGGGAATTCTTATTAAGCTGTAATAGAGAGTATCCATCCATATATTTCTCCACAAAAATCGAGTTTAGTGGTGCCTGGGATAAAATGTGACATGCATTCCAAAATGCTGGTGAAAATTAATATTGGCGATTTTGTAATACGTATTTCATGCTTTAATTTGATTTGCTAGATTTAGACTTACAACAATACGAACCAGCCTTTTCATAGCTTAATCTCTTTAATGAAGAAGTCAAACGGAGTAGTGTGGAAAAATGTATCTGAAAACGATACGTTTAATTCATCCTTGATGCACGTGACTTAATGGATGTCCGCTTAACTGATACTAGTCTTGAATAATAAAATTATTCATTTGACTTTGAAAATTCACGATATAAATGAAAACATTGCACTATATTACTGGAGGTCAAAGGATTATGCTAATTTGAAGTCCGGAAATACTTTATCCGATGTGCATTGGGTTTTCCTTTGTTACTTTTTTGTTATGTTTAAAACAGATCTGCCACGAAAGAGATAGGATAAAGTCCATTTTTTATCAAATTAAAATGCGACTACATGTATAAAGATTATTCATTGTCTTTTTTACGATAAATATTGGCCATAAATGATGAAATTTCCTTATCAGTTTACAAACATGTTGAACATTAATCGTTGATTCAGAGCAGATTTAGAGGGGAGCGTCCCTCCCCTTTGTGACCAAAAATCAAAAACAAAAAACAGCAGAAAGGGCAAAACTATAAGATTTGAAATTATACATACATGTATAAACAATTATTAGTTGCATAAAGCATAGCTACAAATGTAAAATAACGCATACAAGTAACCTAAAAAGCCTCTAAACCCTGGTCCCCAGATCCCTAGTCTAATGGACCCCCTTATAACAAATCCTGGATCCGCAAAATATTTATATATTTTTTCCAAAGTTGCCGAAAAGGCCCGATAAGTTTCCGTGCGTGCAGCATGCAAATCCTATCTTTGTACATTTATTTTGTTAATTTGTGTATTTCATAATTTTGTAACTATATGATCCTTAGCTCAAAACCACTAGCCAAGTGGACTGCACTCGTTTTTTGCTCAAAGCAGGCAAATCAGAACAAGTTTGAGAATGGAAAATGTCAATTTATTTAGTAAATGACGAAAAGTATATACAGTACAGGGGGTCATGAAACCAAGTAAAAATTAAGATCATATGCTGCAAATGACTAGATGACCCCCTGTTACATACATCTATGAAATTAACATTGAGAAAGAGAACATATATACACAAAATAAAAACATCCGATAGGGGGTCTAACAAGATGACCCCCTATTGCATACACATATATAAAAAGACTAGCATAAAAATAAATAATCACTGATTTTGCATAATTCCAGTCAAAAATTTCCTTATCATTTACTTCTGAAACAAGTTTGATTTTTCACAATTAGGGTCATAGGAAACTGTAGTTTGTGTAAATTTATGTTCATGAAAGTCGGTTTATATGTATACAAAACTACAAAAAGCGATAAATAGCATTTGCTGCACTAAAAGCAAAAGTAAAATCGATTAGAAATGCTTCATCTAAAGTTCCTTGGCTTATCCCCCTTTGTCCATGACAACTGTTACATATACAGCTGTCAATCCTCTGTCGCAGCCATCGCAGTCACGTAATATAGTTTCTATGTACCTCTGTCACAGCCACCGCAGTCACGTAATATAGTTTCTATGTACCTCTGTCACAGCCACCGCAGTCACGTAATATAGTTTCTATGTACCTCTGTCACAGCCACCGCAGTCACGTAATATAGTTTCTATGTACCTCTGTCACAGCCATCGCAGTCACGTAATATAGTTTCTATGTACCTCTGTCACAGCCATCGCAGTCACGTAATATAGTTTCTATGTACCTCTGTCACACTTCGCACTTTTATTTAGTTTGTGAGTAAAATGTCCAGCGTTTACACATCGATAAATTCATCAAAAAGAACGTTTAAGCCTATAATTTAACTGAACATTATCGACAAACTAAAGACTCAACTTCATGACACACGAGATGGCGTCACCTTTGTCACTCTCTCATATTTCTGTAGCATTATTCCGTTATCACCTGTATTTGGTGCTTATGTCTCTCAACTAATTTGATACACAAAAAAACATGTACTGCGTATGATCAGTTCTTAAACTGAGACAGACCAATGACATATAAGTTGATGTTACGGGGGTTTAAAAGTCTCGTTTAAAGTCAGCATTTTGAAAATTTTATGGTCGTTATAATGATCTTTGATATTTTCACATATACAACCTCTCATTACATGTAGGTCGTTATTTCTGAAGTGTTTTATGCTTATTGTTAGGCCGTTCTTTACATACTGATTTTGAATATGGAATACTCCGTTTATCTGATCAGGATATAGGGCTCACGACAGGTGTGACCGGTCAACAGGGAATGCTTACTCCTCCTAGCCACCTGATCCCACGTCTGGTATATTCAGGGGTCCGTGTTTGCCTTACTCTTAATTTCGTATTCTTCATAGTATTTGAGATTGATCACTGTTATCTTAACATTTTTCATGAATAGATTAAACTCTGAAAACGTAAATTTTACAGCAATATCTTGAATTCAAATTATTGTAAAATGTAAAAACATTTTGAAATTGAGAATTCATAATTAATAGTCTTAGTTGATTATTGATTAGCTCTCATTCACTACTGATAGTAGAAAGGTATATACTACAAACCTGTAATTCTTATAGGTTTTCTTGAAAATGAAAAATATTTTGTGCTATATGTTTAAGATATGATCAAATCAGAATTAGATATCAGGAAATGTTTACCACACACCCGCACGTATATAGTGTTAATCCAATTAAACAAATTCTTCATCCTGTAATTTATCATACAAAACAATGTAATATCTTTTACAAACGTGATTTAGAACAGAGCAGAAATGCTTACTCTGGATAAAAAAAATAACTCAAACATTACAATTGACAAGTTTATTATTCTGAAGTTCGTTGTACATTGTTCTTGATATTTTGTCTCATTTGTCATCGTCACGATAAAAAAAAAAAAAAAACAAGGAAGAAAAAAAACACGAGTTATTCCTCCTACCCCTTGCTTCTTTTCTTACCTTTAATGGTTTCATGAAAAAGTCTGTATGTTTTATGCATAAGGGCAACTATTTTATTCTGAGTAAGCTGGGGAGGCGAGGAGGACACTGAAAGTGTTGAAAATATATAATTAAACATTTACTTCGCAGGAAATAACTGTTCACTTACTCGATTTAATCAGAAACACAAATATTAATCTTACTTCACCAAACAATGGTTTATAAATGATAATAGTTAACAATTCAGGACATTATTTGTTTTTAATAAGATACATTTATATGTTTATTCAGATATATACACGTGAATATAAGCACGGGAATCACTTAATGTTTTCATATTCCAATTTTTTAAGATCTTCAATTTGTCTTCCCAATCCAGGGTGTTGTTCTGAATTCAGAACCCTTGCCTTTTCACCCCCTCCCCCACACCCCTCAAGTCTTGTACATGATCACATAGCCCCCCCCCCCCCCACACCCCTCAAGTCCTGTACATGTAGCAGTCCCAATCAGAGGAGACGAAATACCAACATCACCAGGTTGATTAAAATGTATTGTATATACCGAATGTATTGTGTATACCGAATGTATTGTGTATACCGAATGTATTGTGTATACCGAGTATTTTCAATTATTTTTACAGGGAGTTTGATATTGATCTAACAATTGAATAATCTGTCCTTGCAATGGAAATAAATGTTAATCGGCCTAACTGTATTTGAATGAACCTAAAGATTCCGCCCTCGTCTAAAGTGTCACCCACCACCCACCCATAACAAGCAATGGTCATCTCCTTTCGTTAAAAAGCACGGAATTTGTATATTTATTCCTGAAGCACCTATTGAACTGTACACGAGACACAGCCATCACCTTCACCTCCGTCGGCAAATGCTCTTGATTTAATATAACTGTTCACTTGCTCCTTTGCATGAGAACAATCGTAAAAATCCCGAACGCACTAATTGGGGGGAATTAATTTATTACGGACAAGCTGACCGTATCCAGAGGCAGTGTCTGGTTATAATCGGCGATTATCTGCTGTAACCGTCCCCCGATGTTTTAAACCCGTGCCTTCATTCAACTTTCCCCCTCACGGCAGGTACTAAAAATTTGGATTCATGAAAACCGCTTTCATTTCCTCCCTAGACCCTTCACATCAATCATAGTAATGAGGTCCAGCAGACGTCGTGAATTTTATTAAGGAAAAAAACAAGGTATCGTGAGTGAAATGAAGAAAATGTGTGTGTACTTTACCTAAACACAAGAGAGGCCGAACTAGTTTGTCCATGCTGAAAGACACATCTAAAAGATGTTTATGTCGATAAAAAAAAAAAATTACGGACAAGAAAGGACTGCGTGTTGATGTAAATATTTACAGTTAATCAAGCCCATGTGCAAAATTATTTTGTTTTCTAAACATTTATTCGGAACTTTTCACAATTACACACACAATAGCTAAAATGCCAATGGTTTACTTTTAACGTCGGCTGGGTTTTCTACAACAAAACATGCAAAAGGTTGAATAATCAAAAATTACTTCAACATAATCCTCACACGTAGAAATCTTCTTACCAAGATTTACAAATGTATTTTGTCTTTACTCACCCCACCATAGGATATGCAGGGGGGTGGGGGGTGGGGGGGTGGGGGGAGGTTACATATCAAATCAAAATCAGAAATATTTTATTAAAGTGTCACATACCAATACAATACCAATATACAATTCATATGTATATATAACAATGTTTCAATATTAAGAGCATTGGTATCCAGCCATATTGACATATGAAACGTTATCATTGAAGCACATATCATAATCACTTGTATTAAACTGATGATAGTAACGATCGTTACTATCATCCCAAGATGGCGGAAGGAAATTCTGGTAAGACCACGTTTACTTATTATATCTATTTGTATTGTTTATTTGCGAATGATATGTAGGTAAAAAAATATCATACATTAGCAACAATTACGATCAGGTGTTATTTTATCTTTTATACGGCTCATATGATCAGAAAATTCGTCGTTGTAAAAACAGCGAGGATGATAGTAACGAAAGTTTTACGTTACTATCATCATTCATTTCCGTTACTATCATCCTCGCTGTTTTTTCAAAGACGAATTTTCTGTTCATATGAGCCGTATAAAAGATAAAATAACACCTGATCGTAATTGTTGCTAGTGTATGATATTTCTTACCTACATATCATTCGCAAATAAACAATACAAATATATATAATAAGTAAATGTGGTCTTTCCGGAATTTCCTATCGCCATCTTGGGATGATAGTAACGATCGTTACCATCATCAGTTTAATACCAGTGATTATACAACTGTCGTATACAAGATACTTGTTATTGGAGCAGCTCCCTCTCGTAGGAGTTTTCCAATACTCATATAAACATAGCTCAAAGGTTTTCCATCCCTCGATGTAGAACAACTCTCTATTATAAGCATGTACGATTAGTTTTACCTTCACCTGCAATATTGTAGAACAGTCTGATAGAAGCCTTTCCCACATTGAATATAGGTTTGAGAAAACGACATTCGTGACAATTCGTAAATATCCAGAAAATAAAATCAATACGAGATTATAATAGCAACTCAAACTTTAGACAATGAGTTTCTTTCTCTTTGCTGAGGCAATCTGTTGACTCAGGTTATTTTAATATAAATTGGAAATAACTCACATTTGAGTAACTGTCCTGTAAACAACAACGAAAAATGAATACGTGCAGAAAATATATCATTTGGACATAACTAGGTGAACAGCAATAGAAATCACCCACGCAATGCCAACTACAAAACCTTTCTTGATGTATAGAACTATATTAAAACTACAAATCCGTAGACCATGCATTATATTACATTATGTACGCACCTTTTTCTCACTGGATCCACCCATTTTTCTTCCCTTTTCTCCTCTTATGATTATAATGGGGGTTGTCCTTTTATATCATACTTCAGAATAATGTGTTTTCAAAATATTGTAGATTTCATCTATCATAAAGAAGTTCCAGCTTTTAAAACTCAATATAGTTACAGATAATATCTGCTCTTTGTATCGGGTATTGTGCAGGCATTGTCTGTTGTAATATCTGACCTTTGTATGGGGTATTGTGTAGGCATTGTCTGTTGTAATATCTGACCTTTGTATGGGGTATTGTGTAGGCATTGTCTGTTGTAATATTTAACCTTTGTATGGAGTATTGTGTAGGCATTGTCTGTTGTAATATCTGACCTTTGTATGGAGTATTGTATAGCCATTGTCTGTTGTAATATCTGACCTTTGTATGGGGTATTGTGTAGGCATTGTCTGTTGTAATATTTAACCTTTGTATCGGGTATTGTGTAGGAATTGTCTGTTGTAATATCTGACCTTTGTATGGAGTATTGTGTAGGCATTGTCTGTTGTAATATTTGACCTTTGTATGGGGTATTGTGTAGGCATTGTCTGCTGTAATATCTTACCTTTCTATGGGGTATTGTGTAGGCATTGTCTGTTGTAATATCTTACCTTTGTATGGGGTATTGTGTAGGCATTGTCTGTTGTAATATTTAACCTTTGTATGGGGTATTGTGTAGGCATTGTCTGTTGTAATATCTGACCTTTGTATGGGATATTGTGTAGGCATTGTCTGTTGTAATATTTGACCTTTGTATGGGGTATTGTGCAGGCATTGTCTGTTGTAATATCTGACCTTTGTATGGAGTATTGTGTAGGCATTGTCTGTTGTAATATCTGACCTTTGTATGGGGTATTGTGTAGGCATTGTCTGTTGTAATATCTGACCTTTGTATGGGGTATTGTGTAGGCATTGTCTGTTGTAATATCTGACCTTTGTATGGAGTATTGTGTAGGCATTGTCTGTTGTAATATCTGACCTTTGTATGGGGTATTGTGTAGGCATTGTCTGTTGTAATATCTGACCTTTGTATCGGGTATTGTGTAGGCATTGTCTGTTGTAATATCTGACCTTTATATGGGGTATTGTATAGGCATTGTCTGTTGTAATATCTGACCTATGTATGGGGTATTGTGTAGGCATTGTCTGTTGTAATATTTGACCTTTGTATCGGGTATTGTGTAGGCATTGTCTGTTGTAATATTTAACCTTTGTATGGGGTATTGTGTAGGCATTGTCTGTTGTAATATCTGACCTTTGTATGGAGTATTGTGTAGGCATTGTCTGTTGTAATATTTAACCTTTGTATTGGGTATTGTGTAGGCATTGTCTGTTGTAATATCTGACCTTTGTATGGGGTATTGTGTAGGCATTGTCTGTTTTAATATTTGACCTTTGTATGGGGTATTGTGTAGGCATTGTCTGTTGTAATATCTGACCTTTGTATGGGGTATTGTGTAGGCATTGTCTGTTGTAATATCTGACCTTTGTATGGGGTATTGTATAGGCATTGTCTGTTGTAATATTTAACCTTTGTATGGGGTATTGTGCAGGCATTGTCTGTTGTAATATTTGACCTTTGTATGGGGTATTGTGTAGGCATTGTCTGTTGTAATATCTGACCTTTGTATGGGGTATTGTGTAGGCATTGTCTGTTGTAATATTTAACCTTTGTATGGGGTATTGTATAGGCATTGTCTGTTGTAATATTTAACCTTTGTATGGGGTATTGTATAGGCATTGTCTGTTGTAATATTTAACCTTTGTATGGGGTATTGTGTAGGCATTGTCTGTTGTAATATCTGACCTTTGTATGGGGTATTGTGTAGGCATTGTCTGTTGTAATATTTGACCTTTGTATCGGGTATTGTGTAGGCATTGTCTGTTGTAATATTTAACCTTTGTATGGGGTATTGTGTAGGCATTGTCTGTTGTAATATCTGACCTTTGTATGGGGTATTGTGTAGGCATTGTCTGTTGTAATATTTAACCTTTGTATTGGGTATTGTGTAGGCATTGTCTGTTGTAATATCTGACCTTTGTATGGGGTATTGTGTAGGCATTGTCTGTTTTAATATTTGACCTTTGTATGGGGTATTGTGTAGGCATTGTCTGTTGTAATATCTGACCTTTGTATGGGGTATTGTGTAGGCATTGTCTGTTGTAATATTTAACCTTTGTATGGGGTATTGTATAGGCATTGTCTGTTGTAATATTTAACCTTTGTATGGGGTATTGTGCAGGCATTGTCTGTTGTAATATTTGACCTTTGTATGGGGTATTGTGTAGGCATTGTCTGTTGTAATATCTGACCTTTGTATGGGGTATTGTGTAGGCATTGTCTGTTGTAATATTTAACCTTTGTATGGGGTATTGTATAGGCATTGTCTGTTGTAATATTGAACCTTTGTATGGGGTATTGTATAGGCATTGTCTGTTGTAATATTTAACCTTTGTATGGGGTATTGTGTAGGCATTGTCTGTTGTAATATCTGACCTTTGTATGGGGTATTGTATAGGCATTGTCTGTTGTAATATCTGACCTTTGTATGGGGTATTGTGTAGGCATTGTCTGTTGTAATATCTGACCTTTGTATGGGGTATTGTGTAGGCATTGTCTGTTGTCAAATCAGCTTCTAGTGAATAAAATGTTGTTGAAATGAAATAAATCCTTATAAATTCCATGCTGACCAGAAGACTGTAGATGGACTGAGGCCGGAGATAAAACGAACGTGAACATTGATGACAAGTCGTGACATACATAAAAAGATTGGCCATTTTACGAGTTCATTTCATATCTAAGGATGAAAAGGTTCACCTTCCATATTGTTGAAAAAATATCATTGTCAAAAAAGTATTCTGTTTACGTTTCATCGGTAAGTAATTGAGTATGTCCACTACCAGCACAGTATTCAACAACTACGTCCATGTTAAACAACGTTTAATTTCTACTGAACAAGACCAATCAAACATTAAAACCTCGACAAGCTTTTATGATCTTTCTGGGGGGGGGGGGGGGGGGTTGACTATCGTTTTTCATATTCCATAAATCTTATATGCAAAATTCAGGAACAAAATGGACTTGTTTCCACAACAGTAGCTGATACGTTAGGTCTAATGGTTATACCGTAAGTCAATAAATAACATACCGGTTTAATGGATACACTTTTCAACTCTCTCGATTCCTGTAGGCTACAAAAAGTTCATGTTACAACTCTTGTCATTTTGGTATACAATTGCAATTGTTTGATAAAAAGTAACATTGATCCGGCGAAATTACTCCGATTGTTTCTCATAAAACATCCAGGATATTTTCCGATTTCCAATCTAAGTCATTTGTAACTTTTGATGATTGAATTCGTAATTAATACTTGTTCAAATAAATGATTTATGAAAAGGTTAAATTATTACAAAACGATACAATTCAATGGCGTGGACGAGTATTTGAGAAGACTGCATTGAAACTCTTTGGTTTTTAATTGATACTTTTATAATGATTCACAAAGATTTTGGGGAGATAAAAACATTGATTCATTAACAAGTAACATACACACGTATAAGCACAGGTCCCATGGTCCACATTGCTCACCTGGGCAGTTACATTTCCCTCTCTCGAGATCGCGGCTCCTGGGGATACGGTGTCAACAGCTTTGAGTCTAAATTCCCTACATACACTAGTGGGTAAAATTTTAAATCCCTGCTGTGACTCCTACATCCATGGCGTGGACAAAAATTTGATATACTCTCATCCTTTGCAAAGATGATTGCATATCAATTTCACAGAATATACTCAGGCGATTTTCAAGATGGTTGATGAACTGTCCTATACATGTATATATTTTAAGTAAAAATCAACATTCCTATCACAGGCAATTGCATCGCTTGGGGTCGAATTTACTATATAAAGAGTCTTTATATAGTGAATTCGACCCCAAGCGATGCAATTGCCTGTGATTCCTATGGTGACCCCCTTTATTACCTTTGAGAGTCGTGGTTGGATGAATTTGGAAGGTATTATACTTGAGAAGAATTGTCGGTATATCCATTTGATAGACTGAATCTCTTGAGAAGATGTATGACAAATTGTCTAGAGCATTCTAGATAGATTAAAACCCTATCTGTGGCCCCACCCTGGTTCTGAGGAGGAGGTTTACAGTGTGAATAAATTTTAATCCGCACTGAAAGTAAATGTTTGATAAGATTTTCTTTAATCTCCAAATATTTCTATGTACATTGTAACAATTGAAGTACTGTCTTAACCCCTCCCCTTCCGCCTTGGCTCCAAAGGTTTGGGTAAATACTATGTCTTCATGATATGATGGAGCATTCATGCAAGTTTCAGCTTTTCTGGCTAAATGGTGCTTGTAAAACAGCATCCAATATTCCTTATTTTGTCTTAATTATCACCTGTTTAAAGGAATGGAATGCTCTTTACCCGAGGATGTTAATATTCAAGGTAGTAGAAATTAGCGCAGTAGTTCTTCCGACGTAGAAAACGTGAGAAGTTTAAAGACAGACAGACGCGCAATGGATTTAAACATCGATCAGAAATATCAGTTGCACTGTAAGCTCGGCGAGCTAAGATATATTATCATTGTCACAGTTGGTTTCATAAATCAGAATCTGCAAATGATCGCCATTCATTTGAAGAACCCGCACACAGAGCAGCCGATGCTTGCTTTGCATGGAATGATCTGACGCTTCACGTGCAACTTATGATCCGCAAATCAAAGCAGATCGTCCGTGATATTTCTCTTTCAAAACAGTTTGTCACAAGCAATATCAGAACAGCAATTAGTATAATGCTTTGAAGTAATAAAATGAAATTTGTCCAGTTGATTTTTAACTGTGGAAACAATGCTTTAAAAAGCGCCAGTGTGTCCTTGACACATATTATTATTGAGGTCATCTTCGTGGTGAGACGCTATGATAGCCGTGCAGTACCACCCACACAGTTTGCGAAGCATGGGATGGAACTAATTGTACATACTGCTTTTGCATAAGTTGTTAATTGATAGCGTTGTGTATAATGAATTTCTCGGCCTACATAACGACTACGTATCGCCAAATGACATCACCCTCTGAGGTCCAGTGCCTGCAGGATCCATTCACATTTCTGAGTACAAGCAGCTAGAATGTTCCTTGTCTATCTTTGAATACCAGAATCAACTAAACGCTCGCGGTTATTATTTTCTCCCGCTCGGGTCACCTGACGAAACAAAGGCATGCATGATTTTCAATTAAAAGTGGAAATCAACACACCAGAGCGAAAATTGCGATATTGATGGGGAAATATTTATGTACCGATTTTCCAAATTTCGTAATCTGAAAATACCAACTCGCGCTCTAATTTATTCTGCAATTTCTCGATCAATATTATTAAAAGAATTATGAAAATCAATAGAAATTTTCACAGAAGAATATTATTGGCAAATGGTCTGATTGCCGCTTGTAGACTTTCAACGAATCTGTAAATTCATACATCAAATGATTATTTAACTCAGGACACAGAGTTAAATAAATGTTGCACTGGCGTTTTAATGTCATTCATCGCATTCTAAACGACAGCGGTGAGTCACTTCGGAACATGATATGTCTTCCAAAGTGATCATCAAAACATTGATCGTTGACCTTTTCAAACTAGGAAGCATCTAGAGATTTTCTGATATTCTAACTTGTGCAAACAAATGGATTCCTACCATGTATGGTAACATGCACGAGAGGATTTTCAAAATATTGAAAGCCACAGGTGTCAAACGTGTGCGTAATGTGACAGCATTCATATAAGTATTCTCCTTCCGTCATCTCAGTGCTTTTTTTTTTAAATCTTTAATTTGCTTAACGTCTTGATCCAGGCAACGAATATTAAATGTACAAAAAACATATTTCTGATTTTATTCTTTCATCAACATGTACATGTACTTCCGTTTGAAAAAAAGTGACTAAGTAATATTCTTCATCAAGTCGCAGTCAAAAGGGCCCATTAGAACAGGAACACCGAGCAACACAGACTCACGGAAACAGGCGACTACTCCGCGACAAAACTGTGGAACACAGACTCACGGAAACAGGCGACTACTCCGCGCCAAAACTGTGGAACACAAACTCACGGAAACAGGCGACTACTCCGCGACAAAACTGTGGAACACAGACTCACGGAAACAGGCGACTACCCCGCGACAAAACTGTGGAACGCCTTACCACTCGGTTTACGCCAAGCCAAATCTCTGGACATTTTTAAGCAACATCTAAAGACTCATTTTTTAAATATTGCTTTTAATCTCTTGCTAAAAGACAATTCTATAGGTTATTTACAAACTGTTTTAAAGTGTATTACAATCATATGCATGTACCATCATTTTTTATGTAGGACATTTTGTATTTACTTTGAATTGTATACTTTTTTATGTAAAGCGCTTTAGAGATTTTTAATTGATGAGGGCACTATATAAGCCTTAGTATTGTATTGTACATCTAATTAAGTTTCCGTAAAGTTTTTGAAATACAGAAACGTATTTTTTTTTTTTTTTTTTTAAACCACAGGTAATGCTTGAGATTTGGCTTGGATTTCTCGAAAAGTTTAAGTTTTCATTTATTTGAGCAGTAAACATTTCAGTGAAATCTCAGATCTAAGTCTAGAAATCCAGGCCTGTACTTTAAACATCAATTGTACATGAAATAATAACTTGTAGCTTAGTTGCTGACCGCCGAATTGATTGGCTCCATGGACGGCAAGGTGATGCCATTCAGATGGTGTATTTGCACTTTCGGTGACAAAACAAATATTTTGATGAATTGTTTTACATGTATTACATGCTGTTTAAATATTAGGTGAATATTGGACAAGAGTAACCACGTCAGTTTGACATTAGCGGAACATTGACATGACAATCAAGAACCGTTGTTCAAAATTATGTTGAAGAAAAAACATGCATTGGTAATGATAAAATCCTTGACGTCATGAAGTAAATAACAATGGATATTTATCATACTTTAAATACAGATCTTATCTTCAAACCATCCGTGTCAGCTTCTGTTTTTATTCGATTTTTTCTATAATTTCTTTGTAATTGCTCTTAAGCAAATATATTCTCGTCTACTCCGAGATATTAAATCACGCGCAGTGCGCGCTACTTTAACGTCTGTGTGCTGTGAGGTTATCTGCATCAAATGTGCAAATGTTAACCAGCAACAAATTTCCTTATCAAGGGTAAATTAAACAGAAAATGATCGAATTATATTCTAAAGACCTAAATCATTGCAGTTGATGTTATAACACACAATACTACCTCTTCCTTTGAAGTTGCAGAAGACTGTATACAGACGAAGTTTTAATGTGTTCCGAAACATTCTCTTAGTGTTCAAGACAATGCATCTGGTCCCTGAATGTCGATTTCGATTAAACAAATACACACTTAAAGTGAAGAAAACACAGCGTTCTGTGTGTGTTCTGATGTTTTACATTTATATTACTGTAAACTTTTCCCCGTTTGTTTGACGTCCATTGTTTTTCGAAATTGGTCTTTACGACATCATCAAAATATAAAGAATAATATATCCACCGAGCGAGCACATAAACTGCACTGGAAATTGATGGTATGAAAAATGGTCAGTTACAGAAATTCTATCAGATATACACTAGTAGTGTATCCACATGTAATTATATTTTTTAAAAAATGTAATATGTCATTTATAATAGGGTTATATTGTATAATTTATTATCAGGAGAGGGTGGGAGACAGAATTAAGCATTTACACAAAGTACGAAAATATACTCCTGTAAACAAAACTTAATAATAAAATTTTGTCGACCAGGAATATAGAAGATATTTCTGTACACAATACAGATGTGCATGGAATATTAATGATGTACATTGTCTGTATAAAACAGTCACCTAGATCACTGTTCTCACGGACAAGATATTAGCTACGAAGGTTATGTTTGCCAAGCATTACCAAAATGAATAAAACAGCTCCTTGGGGATCCGGGTTAGAATAGATCTTAAGGACCCCTTGCTTGTCGTAAAAGGCGACTAAATTGGGCGGTACTTCGGATGAGACCGCTAAAACCGAGGCCCTGTGTCACAGCAGGTGTGGCACGATAGAGATCCCTCCCTGCTCAAATGCCGTAAGCGCCGACCTATATTTTGCAGTCCTGTGAGAGAAAAATTCTCGAGAAAGACGTTAAACAATATGCAAACCAATCTACAAATCACCACCGACCTAAGTATTAAATCTGATACATTTAGCAATATCTTGTTGTATTAATTGATTGATTGGTTCTTTCATGTCCCGTCGAGAATTGTTCACTCATATTTTGACGTCAGCAGCTGTACGTGAAGTACCACAAATTTAGACCTATGCTTAGTTCTCGTAGTGGTGAGGGTTCTTTATTGTGCCAACGCCTGCCGCGACATGGGACCTCCGTTTTTAAGGTCATTTTAAATGCAAAGGACCAATCGCTACCTATTTTCACGTCTTAGGTTTGACGCCGCCATGGCACGAGCGGGGCTCGAACTCAACCTCCCTATTACGAGTCGAACGCTCTACCAATGAGCTACCTCGACCGGCTTCTTTTGACATTCATTTTCGTTTGGTCCTATATAAGCAATGGCAAAAACATTGCATGAAAATGTGAAGATAAGGAACAGTCGCCAATCGCATAATTCCTATAAAGAATACAAAATTAAGCGTAGGGCAAACACGGACCCCTGGACACACCAGAGGTGGGATCAGGTGCCTAGGAGGAGTAAGCATTCCCTGTCGACCTATCACACTCGCCGTGAGCCCTATAACTTGATCAGGGAAATAAGTAATTTTATTTAGAGAAAATCGACTTCATTTTCACCAAACCGATCAAAGTTTGCATTTTTTGACTCTAAATTAAAGAAATGCATCATCCTTCATTATAAATACATTCCAACATTTTAGCCATGATTCAGAATTAAATGTTTGTACTCCCGGGATGACAGCCAGCGCCACATTAATGAATCAATGTTGTATTATGGTGGTATAAAAGAAGTGGAAGCTTGAGATTGATTGGCAAAATCGGTAGATGAAAAGGTGAAAATGATTAATAGTAATCAATCTCATCCTACTAGGAATACAAAATTTAGAGAAGGCAAATAATGACACCTGGAAAAGTGAAGATAACGAACAGTGAGCAATCTCATAACTCCTATAAGCAATACAAAACAGAGAGTTGGGCAAACACGGAGCCCTGGATATACCGGAGGTGGGATCAGGTACCTAGGAGGGGTAAGCGTCCCTGTTGATCGACCAAACCCTACGTGAGACCTATATCTTGATCAGGTAAACTGAGCAATCCGTAGTCAAAATCAGTATGTTAAGAACGGCTTGGTAAATCGGCCAGACAACATCCATCCTAATGTCAGAATCATTAAAAGGACCGTAAAATTCCGGAATGCTAACCGTAAAGGCGACTGTAGAAATCCCTGTATTATCAATTTATTTGTCAGTAGTCCGTCTCGGTTTTAAACGCAGAACCCCGTCTGTTGAATCAGTTAAGAGACACACACAGGTGATAATAAGATATTGCTATGTATAAATTTGGGAAGTTGACGGTGGAGAACCTACCCCCGTCTGTTGAATCAGTTAAGAGACACACACAGGTGATAATAAGATATTGCTATGTATAAATTTGGGAAGTTGACGGTGGAGAACCTACCCCCGTCTGTTGAATCAGTTAAGAGACACACACAGGTGATAATAAGATATTGCTATGTATAAATTTGGAAAGTTGACGGTGGAGAACCTACCCCCGTCTGTTGAATCAGTTAAGAGACACACACAGGTGATAATAAGATATTGCTATGTATAAATTTGGGAAGTTGACGGTGGAGAACCTACCCCCGTCTATTGAATCAGTTAAGAGACACACACAGGTGATAATAAGATATTGCTATGTATAAATTTGGGAAGTTGACGGTGGAGAACCTGTAATCCTCCTGTTTGTCATAAAGTTGAGTTGTTCGTTTGCTTTTAACGTGAAACATCTATGCTCATGAAAATATCTAAATATGAAGCAGTTGTGGAAGACTCTGTTTTATCTTTTATTCCGAGTTCACTGGGATATACTGAATCAACATTTGAATGAAAGTGAATACTGTTAATAGATAAAACGTCGTCGATATATCTAAATGTCGAGTTGAAGAATACAGCCAAAGATTTCTTCTCATATAGAAGCTTATGAATAAATTCTGCCCCGTAAGAATACAAAAACAGGACAGCAGATAAAGTAGCACAATTTGTGTCCATGGGGATACCAACAGATTGTTGGAAGACCTGTATTTTCAAAGATTACAACAAATATATTGTCAATAAGACACTTCAGGATCTTTTTGATATCAACTTTAAAGTGCGTGTGCGGGGAATCGGTGTGGTGTTTAACAAAGTATGTTTTGAATGACTGATCACAAGATATGAATATTTCCGTTTTCGATTTTTGTTGAAAAAGCAGCTGTCTTTGATATAAAAAGCCTAGTCTTTGATTTACCGTGTGATATGATGGTGTAAAGTGTTGAAAGTCGTATGATTTGATGATGTTGATTTCGGAAACGTTTTGTGATTTCAAGTTTGTTGCCCGAACTAGGTGAAATTTCTCGTAAAGACTTGCCAAATCATGCCTGGTCCCCCAATTCTCTCTCTCTCTCTCTCTCTCTCTCTCTCTCTCTCTCTCTCTCTCTCTCTCTCTCTCTCTCTCTCTCTCTGCTTCGATGCCTCTCTTTAATGTATTTTATCATATATCTCACAATACTGTTACCTATTTGCTGAAATTTCTATAATTATCCGTAAAATGTATACTTGTCTGCCGTCATTACTATTCTGAAAGACAATTGGTTGTCAAGGTGTATCAAGAATGTGAACAGACTTTCCTCACACAGAGCATCACAACACATCAGGCGTGATTAATCAGTCGAGTGTGATAACATCTAAATCTCGCCGAAATCTCACACAGATCATCTCTCGCAAGACAATTGAACACGACATTTAAAATGGCTGACATACCTATGCAGCATTTTGTCAGAGAGTGAACGAACTACTGCTGACGTAAAGAGTGTTTTATGTCAAAATACTACCTGCCTCCGATATAAAGGCCTGATCAAACGCGATGGTAAGAGTTATCCCTGACCCGTTAGCATGGTTTCAGATGAAAACAGCATGAAGAGGGTTCAAAACTGCCTACCCTACCTAGAATTACCGTGACCAGCATTCCGAGTAGGCAGGATTTTATGCCCACTGACCAAAAATGACTTGTCAACACATCTTTAGTTTTAACTAGATACAGACCTTGTCATGTGTCAAATTCTACACTGCTGTAGAACATACAGAAATAAATGAATCGTATTAACTCTAGTTTTCCTCCAAATATATCCATAAAAATATGGCTGTTTTACAATTTTACATCAATTTTTTGCAGAGGTGTTTCCTAATTTTCATCTTGAGATTTCGACGAAGCAGATATACCAGCTGCAACCCTAGACACGCAAATTGTCATTTTGTGTAAAAATCTAAACATTTCCCTAGCTTACAAAACCACAATTAATTTAGGAAAAAGCAAAAACAAATTAATTGACTATCACTAGTGTATTTATTCACGTCCGTGGTTTGGTCCTCGCAGACTGAAATACGTACCCTTTCCCCCGTCTTACTACTCGTGAATTGGGTAGATTTTTATGCATGCAGAAGAAAGAATGAAAATAGATTTTTGGCAACAAGTTGTTAAAGCCGACCCTTTCACGCAATAAACCTCCAGATCTGTTTCGAATATAATAATTAGAATTGGTGATTACTGTTTTCTCCGGCAGGCCTCTCGAAGACCGGGGGTAATTTTAACACGTCTAGTTCAACTCCAAGGCAAATTAACACTTCGACTGTACTTGTTAATATAATCTTCCGACACATTCTGTTTGAAGTCGCGCGAAACACTCTCTTGAAATCTCGTCAGGTTATCGAAAATGCAACTTTTGTTTGAAATTCATGTAAGTGCAATATGGTGGGCACAGAAGAGACAGCTATCCATAGTTTGTCTCTAATCATTTCATCTGTCGCAGACTTGGCATGTCTCGGTTGTTGACCCTGAAAACCTTAAAAAATAATTATAAAAGAAGAAGTTTCATAATACCTGATAACTATTTACTACTTAATGCAAAAGAATCATCACACCGTATTTATTTCTATTTCTTCTCATAATTCTGCATTTTAAAGCAGTGAATTTGTGATGTGCATATAGGAAATCAAATGAAGGATTTCGACTTCATTGCCTCTTACCTAAAATAAAAAAATGTCCAAATAACTACGGCATTTCATTGTTGCCCTTTTTTTTCTAATGAACATGACTGTGTAAGGAATAAAAGTTCAGATTGTAATTTAATGGGAGGAAAACAATAAAAACATGGTATTGTTTTTATAATCGGCGAAAGGTTTCTTTTTCAAATGTACATTTGTATGTTTCATTGGTGAGGTGAAAGATCACGGTTTATATTGAGAATTATGAATAATGAAACATCAAAGGATAAATGCACTACACGTATTATTTGCTCGGGTATATGTGTATTTTATTAAATATATATATATATATATATATATATATATATATATATATATATATATATATGCATTAATATTATGACAAGTTAAATCAAAATTATATACAAGGATACTGTCTGATGACAAAGGTATATATGAAAAAGACTAAATAATAAAACAGTCATTGTATTTTAGAACAGATATTACAGAGCAATTAATTTCGTTATCAAGTGCTTGTTTGTTAATTTACACTTCCGTCTGGAATTTCGCGGCACAAGTTGACTTCAATGTTTCTAATCGGTGTGTTATATTCTTTCTTGTCAAACATTCCTTTAAGTCATCAACAAAATCTTTTAATTCTAAAAGTACATGTACACTGAATAAAAATACAAAAACAGTCACATTTCGGACGTTGCTCTCACATTATAATGGAAATTCATGGCGTGTTTCAGAATTACAAACGCCCTTTTGTCATAACTATCTTTTAATTTATCACGGCCATGACGAAGTGTATGTAACAAAATAGCGCTGCATAGTCGATCGTTAATCTGAATTATTTTAATAATGACTTATTCATTTGATCATAACCTAATTATTTTCTTAGACAATGCAAAGAAGCAAGGTAAGTGTATTGTTCTGATGGCAGAATCTGATACAGATAAGATTTGTCCACTATTGACGGGAAATTCAGATCTAGACCAGATTGTTTTCTCTACAGAACAAAAAAGATGGCCTCCCTAGGTGTCCGGCGTGCGTGACTTTCCGTGATAAATGTTACCAACTCCAACAAGGAGATCCTCATCTGACGGGAGTTGTCACCCTTCTTATAGATGGCGCTGATAGTTGGTCATGTGAATCGAGCTGACAAATCACACTGAAAAAAAATAACGGCTTATCTGATGTGAAGCGCCAACCAACAATGCTACAAAACGTACAATTTTTGCATGTCATTAACAATTACACTCTTGATACATTAAAGTTTAAGTATTTTGACAAATACATATTCTAAAATCAAAATACAATTGTTCATCCGAAAGCAATGCATCGATAAACCACGAATGAGTTTTGACAGCGTGTAAACGGGTTTCTCCTGAAAAAAAACCCTTTAAAAATCAAACAAGTATCAAATGAATTGTAATGAGATATGACGAAGCACCTGGTATAGAAAACTGTCCCCCACCAAGTGATGATCAGGGACATAATCCATAAAAAGTAGGCGTGTCTTTAGTAATTGCAATGGACCCCTTATAAAGATACACTTATATTAACTCTCCATGTTACGTAACCGTGTCGTTATGATCGTTGACTATACAACAATGCAAACAGTGTCTATTTTTTCGCAATGATACAGACTTTTTTTTTTTAAACGATTAATATGACAGAACTCACGGTTTGTTTCTTTTTGGGGTTTTTTTTTTGTAGTTGTCAGAACCATCTGGTTAATCAATGCTAACAATTTTCATTAAAATCATTATGAGACACAATGTTGCTTCTTAATTTAACTGTCAGATGATGCGATGTTACTCTAATAAATAGTGAAATGATTGCCAGAAAACAGGACTAGGGAATACATATTTAAAATTTGTCAAATCGATTTCAACAATCAAATAAATAGATGCGCTCTAGATTTATTTTGTATATTTTCAGTTGTAATACTATAGTGAGCTCTAGATCTGTATTGTGTAATTTTTGTTGTATAGACACTAGTGAGATTTCAGTAATTATTCCATAGTGAGCTCTAGATCTGTATTGTGTAATTTTTGTTGTATAGACACTAGTGAGATTTCAGTAATTATTCCATAGTGAGCTCTAGATCTGTATTGTGTAATTTTTGTTGTATAGACACTAGTGAGATTTCAGTAATTATTCCATAGTGAGCTCTAGATCTGTACTGTGTAATTTTTGTTGTACAGACACTAGAATGAGATTTCAGTAATTATTCCATAGTGAGCTCTAGATCTGTACTGTGTAATTTTTGTTGTATAGACACTAGTGAGATTTCAGTAATTATTCCATAGTGAGCTCTAGATCTGTATTGTGTAATTTTTGTTGTATAGACACTAGTGAGATTTCAGTAATTATTCCATAGTGAGCTCTAGATCTGTATTGTGTAATTTTTGTTGTATAGACACTAGTGAGATTTCAGTAATTATTCCATAGTGAGCTCTAGATCTGTATTGTGTAATTTTTGTTGTATAGACACTAGTGAGATTTCAGTAATTATACTATAGTGAGCTCTAGATCTGTACTGTGTAATTTTTGTTGTATAGACACTAGTGAGATTTCAGTAATTATTCCATAGTGAGCTCTAGATCTGTACTGTGCATCTGACTGGTACGTCTAGAAATCTTCAAAGCCGAAATGACACCAACCTACTCACCTAATAATTCTAAAACTCTGCCTTGTCATACAGTATGCAATTGCAGCAGATGGAATCATTTGAGTATTTAGTTCAATAATCAGAATATGCATATTTTCAAAATTTCAAGCTGTACACGAACAACGTTGGTTGTTTACTTGCTAGGGTTCATCAAAACATCAGAGGAGTATAGGTGGTAGTAATACGAGATGGAAGATGATTTAAATTGTGGGTTTGACAGAATTAAATAATTTGTCATCATTGTAACATTAATAGACAATGTTGACTTAATGCACGTTGATCCCACTGATAGCAATACACGTACCATAGTTGGTAGATGTTTATCTCCCCTTGATATTCCAAGGTTTTACGAAATCTCTGATAGTTTGTGAATAAAGGGTAAACGTATGCTATCTGCTTGTATCACGTATTTGAGTACCTAGGGTAATAATTATGACGCTGTAGTGGGTTTTTGTTGTGTTCCCCCGATAGTCATCGACCAGTTGACGTTTGTAATATCGTTCAATTTTGTACTCCAGTGAATTGATGCTAGATGACTATTTTAAACAATGGCGTAGTTTATCGCCATTGTTGTCTTCATTAATCAGAAGATCCCGAGAGGTTACGGGTAAATGGCGATGAATTAGTTTTCAGTCAGATAATTAGCCACTTTTTTTCTGTATCGACATGTTTTGGAAAGAAAAATAATCGTAAATCAGACGAGGCCTTCGGTCGATATTCCAAAATGTTTTATTTTTTTTTAAATCAGTGAACAATGACCACCGCGGAATTTATCAAACAATGAGAAATCGTTGGAAGCATGTGTTCAAAATTAATAAATAAATATCTTCCTTGGCAAGTAAATTTTGTCCATTAATTTGATATCCATGGTCTTTTATCGACTACTTCAAAATGTTTTTAAAATAATCTTTCTCAAGGATGGCTAATGTTTTCATCATTTGTTGATATAAAATGTAGACTATTTGAAGTATGAAGACATATTTTATCAAACCTTATAAATAATTGATTTCCAACGTTAAAAAACGCAGGTCAGTGATGTTTATCTCGCAGTCAAGTACGGACTGGATTGCTAATCTATCAAATCATAGTCGGCCATAGCCACCAATAATAGCATCACTACATGTATGTGAATGCATGTGTAATAAGTCGGCCATAGCCATCAATAATACCATCACTACATGTATGTGAATGCACGTGTAATAATAAACAGTGTATGCTAATCACTGATCATAAACACATGCGCCTATAAAAATCAAATGCGCGTATGACGGTCAACCACTAGACACTTCTAATTCATACTAATTAAGTAATCGTATATCAGTGAGAAGAAATGCAAAAGTGTCATGAATGTGATTTAATTATACTATAAATTCCGCGGCCAGTGGTAAGACGAATTTTCTAGACATGACGTGACTGAAGTGAAACGAAATGCAAGTACCTAAGCGAACTTTCCCTCACTTTTTACACTATCTTTGTTTGGGAGTCTTTGGATATTTCGAAACATAGTTATTTTAGAATGAAGTTGGGGGGGGGGAGAAATCCTTCTGTGATATCCGTCACGTAAATCGCAAAGTATCCTTGGAGAAAAGGGGTGGGGATTCAAATTCCTGCATAGAAAGGGCAACACCCCCTTCAAGAGGATGGGATGCTGAAAATTCTTCTTAAGAACAACTGACCATACAATCTGTAATTTACATGAAAGCTTTTTAAAGTTCAAAGCGATTTACAGTCACTGTATTTAAGATCGGTCTTTAATATCTAAGTCTCAAGAAAAAGAGAAGTACATTTATCAAATCCATGGGCAAACTTCCTTACGTAATGTAAATATTGAAGAAAAGATCATTAAAAATCTTTTAAAGAAGAAAGGTACACTTTGTCTTCATAATGTACCTCCATTCTGTGCGTGTATATATATATATATATATATAGATAGATAGATAGATAGATAGATAGATAGATAGATAGATAGATAGATAGATAGATAGATAGATATATAACTTGGCTATCCTGCCCTTTATCGGATAATATGGGTATACTAGTTCACTAGTATTTGGAAATTCTTTGAAAATATTCTCATCGATAACAAGACTATGCCATTTTGAAAAATCATATTTAAACGTCTATGAGTAGTATATATATATATGTAGGAGAATATCTTTTGTTTTAAGACCCTTTTTTCAGTGTAGTCCTACAGTAGATATCACCTGCTACAATGTTATAGATATAAAAGTCCAATATAAAGTGCAGTGGTAGAGTACAAGCCGCATTAGGCCTAGTTCGATATTTTCTTAATAGAAGAGGAACATCAATATTACAAACAGACAAAATTAATTATCTGTGGATAAAATGAAATAATACTTTAAAATTACAGCATGGATTCTATTCAATGCTTTACAACATATCTGACAAGAGTTAGAAAACATCTGGGCATGAGAATAGCTGCAAACAAAGATATGTGTGAGTCTTGGCGGATGTTTGTTGTCCTCGAACACTCGTCTGTATTGTAGATCTGTAAATTGTTTTCTCCTGGGGGAACGAGTTGTTTTCACAATAGCTCCACAAACGAAGATTGCGGTGCGGTATGTATAGGTGTCTGTGCAAATTGCGTCCGTGTCACAATCATGTTAAAATATATGCTCATATTTGACATAAAAAGGTTATGTCATGACCTTGAACCATGGGCAGTCAAGGTCAAGATCTTATGTCGAAACATGAGGTGATCATACACCGTTTACATGTACTTCAGACAAAGGTTGGTCATGATTGCTTTGTTCATTTCATGTCCCTTCAAGAATTTCTCACTCATACTGAGACGTCATTTGAAGAACCACAAATTTAGATCTCTGCTTGAAACTCAAGGCCGTATGTGAGGATTCTTTATAACACCGATGCCTGTCACGTGACAGTACATATACCTCCGTTTTTAAGGTCTCATCTCAATGTCCCGTTGGTTCTCGCTTCTAAATGCTGAGCGTTTGGTGGAGGAACAGTGATTATTTATATTTACTTCCCGGTCACAATGCAAAACTACTAACCACTGAGCAACCGCCACTGACCAGGTTGATTATGACGGATCGTATGAATGTTTTCCAAAATGTCGATCCAAGGGCATTACAATGCAGTTCAAATTCAACGTCACAGACAAAAAAGGTCATTCCAGGTTTGGGTCATATCTGTAAAAAGACATGATCATTTCCTGATTGTGTTGAATCTGACACAAGGTCTTTTGCTCAAGTTCAGTTAGGAAAATATTAAAATTTCGTATCTGGACCATAACTTTGTATCAGTAATACAACAGCTACTCATGACTGACACAATCTCGTATGAATGAACAAGAGAAGACAAAGAACAGCGACCAATCTCACAAAGAATGCATAATTAAGAGAAGGGTACACACGGACGCCTGGGCGTACTAGAGGTGCGATCAGGTGCCTAGGAGAAGTAAACACCCCCCTGTTGACTGGTCAAGCCCGTCGCGAGTCCTATGTCTTGATAAGGTACACGGAGACTCAGTGTATAAGGCAAAACTATTGGTAAGACACACGTCAGACAACACTCGACCCAATGACAGGTTGTATTGGCAAACTAGATCGTAATAACGACCGCAGAATTTGCGAGATGTTGACTTTGAATAAGACTATTGAAACTCCTGCAATATCAACTTATAAACGTAGTCTTTAAATTTGTGATATTTCAAGTCTGCCCACTTGCTGATGGACCGCGTGGGGGGGGGGGATCTCTCTTGGAAGGACAGGTCTTGAATACCATGTTTATCCCAAAAGCAAAACATGTCGTTAAAAACAAGAGATCTACATAATTGATAAATTTTTTTTAACAAAACGGCCATAATAGTCGTATAATATTGATGCACTTTCTTCATAGAGAAAGTCTTTCATTAAAATTTATGGAATGCCAACAAAGGATGCGCTTCAATTTTTGTTTCACGGCAATTAACTTGTACACGTCTTTGACCCCATTAAAATCAATTGTTAGGGACAGGCATAGTGAAAAACACTCCTGAATAAATGGATACAGTCGTTGAATTTTATCGCACGAACAAAACATTCAACATCTTAATGGTTGCATGTTTGATGATTTCTTTGATTTGTACATAAGGTTCTACGTGACTGTCAGGTGAACAATTAAAATACTTCATTCCATATGTAGATTGAGTGTATAGTCACTAAGGTTTTTTTTTTAAATGAAAAATAGTACTTGCACATAATGTCAGATTATATCTTTCTACCATAAAATTATGAAAAGCATTTGTTTCCGTATTCAAGGTAAATCACCAAAAAAAAGGGGGGGGGGGTGGGGGGGATATAAGTTACGGACAATTACTTTGAAAATCATTGTGATGTTTTGTATATACTTAATTTTTCGACCAGACGAGCAAATGGAAACGGTTGACACGTGCTTGTTGCGTGTTTGAAGTCTGCAAAGGAAAAGAAAACTGTTGAAATCACAGAGCCAAAAAAAAAAAAAAAAAATGATAACACGATAACGATAACCAGTAGACAAGTGTCGCCTAAAATATTCCTTTGTCATTCAATGTATGGGTTAGAACGACTGATTTGTAAACACACATTCGCAGACGCTGTAACTCCAAACCATTGTAACTGCTTTAATAATCTAAAAGGAGAAAGAAAAAGAAAAAACAAGCTACCATTACTTATTACGTTCCCTCTCACTTTATTCTATTGTTTCTGCCTTTCATGTCGTTACAAATTGTAATGGTAGCCATTTCTTCCTGAATGCGTTGCAGTTGTGAGCAGTGCGCGTATGAATCTTGATAAATATACTACGTCTGTAGTAAGGACTGGCAATTCCGACAGAAATAAAAGTATAATGTAAATATAAGAAATGAATTTCATTTTTTTTATAAATGCATGAGGGTATGAATTGTGAAGCTTCGCACCAACACTCTCCGTGATATGAGTTAACAACACTCCACACCTCGACGATTTACGCTTCGACCGACGTTTCGACTCGAATATGCCTGAATTTACATAACAGACATGTTATTTCCACAGCTTTAACATTAATGAATGCATCTGTCATAAGGAAATCAACACTTACGCGTTGTTAATCCATTTTCATATGTTTTATGTCAAGGTTTATCTCTTGTCGGTTGAAATAAAATCGAAATACCGAAATCGGATAATTTGAAGAAAAAAGAAGAAACTTCATGTACATGTAATTAATACGCATTGATTTTGGTTCTCCGAATTTCAAAAAGCTTTTTGTCATAAACAAAAATATTTCTTGTTGATATCAATAGTAAAAACATGTTTGAATAAAAATGAACAACCAAAATATATCCGAAACCCAAAATGCGTACACGTCTTCACGCATTTCATAGCTCATGGTCTCAGGGAGATGATGTAGAAAGAATGCATGCTTGAAGCAGAAAAGACTAAGATATTCACACAGAACGCAACGACTGTTTTGACCACCTGCAATCTGTCTTAATTTTATTCCAAGGTTATGTTTAAAATTTCAAGGTCATTTGGAGAAAAGTATGCAATTAAGCTGATCTTTGCCGTGTTGAAATAGTTGCTGTTCATTATTTTTTAAAGATTCATTATGACCTTAACATGTGACAAAAATTCCACCAACGATCATATATTTAAGGTCAAGGTCATAGGATTTAAATTCTTGTCTGAAACATGACTTAGTAGTCAATGATCTTACAAGTTCATACAAATAATGATATCAGAATTGGCAGCATTTAAGATATGATCCCGCCTGAATGTACCCCGCTGGGAATTAGTTTCACTTGGACAGTTCTAACGTTTCTTCTACGAATTGTTATTCAAAGGTGTTTATCTTACAAAGGGAGGGTTAACTATGATACGGTGACTGTTGTACCTGATACTGATAATCTAGCATCTTTGGTATTGGTTGGAGGGCGTAAAATGCCTTTTTAGTTTTGGCATAAGCAGCTTTGTTGTACGTTTGTTCCTCTGTCTGACTCCATCTGTAACAACTGTTAAGGATCACCCTCATTGGCTGTGGTCAAACACCTGGTAATTATGTTTAGCTGTCCATGAAATTGTAAAATTTTCTTATTTGATCCTATATAGTATATTTTAAATTCTGCATGTACTGCTTCAGTTAACACACAAAGCTGTTTAAAATTCTGATAGGACTCGGCAAGGAAGATGTAATATTAATCAAGGTGTCTGTCTGGGCGTCTGTGTATGTATTCATATGGGTATTCGTATAGTGTTTTACATTCATTCGAGAATTTTCATATTCAATATGTAACTGGACATTGGTAAATGTTTAGGTTTAAGATCAGGGACAAACATATATGATGGGTTCCTGCTGGTTTACGTTCGGTTTGGCTTATGACAGAGTAACTTGATTATCTTACTGCCGACAGATTCAGTCCTCTACTTATATATCTAGCTATGGTTAAGTCGCTAAAAGAAAATGACTTTGGTGTTGTACTAAGTTTTACCGATGTGATCATATTGCAGTGGGGTTGATTAATGAAAACCCGTGTATGACATCTATTGCTTTTCAGGTTTAATAGACATTAATAAGGAATTAAGTAAATATTTTATTTATATTCGGAACTATTTACAATCAACAGGTAACATGAGTTGAAAAGTTCGTTACCCGACTATATAGCTTATAACACAAATGGTAGATGTGCACGTAAATGCATCGTCATCAAACAAATTTTTAAAAAATAAATAAATAAAAGAACACATACACTGTACATGTATATTGGCATCACACACCATGCATACATCTGTATATACACGT
This sequence comes from Ostrea edulis, assembly GCF_947568905.1. Lineage (NCBI taxonomy): Eukaryota > Metazoa > Mollusca > Bivalvia > Ostreida > Ostreidae > Ostrea > Ostrea edulis. The sequence continues at coordinate 16,883,453 of NC_079169.1, forward strand.
ATACAGGGACTATATGAACATACACATACATCTGTACATACACGTATACAGGGACTATATGAACATACACATACATCTGTACATACACGTATACAGGGACTATATGAACATACACATACATCTGTACATACACGTATACAGGGACTATATGAACATACACATACACCTGTACATACACGTATACAGGGACTATATGAACATACACATACACCTGTACATACACGTATACAGGGACTATATGAACATACATATACACCTGTACATACACGTATACAGGGACTATATGAACATACACATACATCTGTACATACACGTATACAGGGACTATATGAACATACACATACACCTGTACATACACGTATACAGGGACTATATGAACATACACATACATCTGTACATACACGTATACAGGGACTATATGAACATACACATACATCTGTACATACACGTATACAGGGACTATATGAACATACACATACACCTGTACATACACGTATACAGGGACTATATGAACATACACATACACATACATCTGTACATACACGTATACAGGGACTATATGAACATACACATACATCTGTACATACACGTATACAGGGACTATATGAACATACACATACACATACATCTGTACATACACGTATACAGGGACTATATGAACATACACATACACCTGTACATACACGTATACAGGGACTATATGAACATACACATACACATACATCTGTACATACACGTATACAGGGACTATATGAACATACACATACACATACATCTGTACATACACGTATACAGGGACTATATGAACATACACATACATCTGTACATACACGTATACAGGGACTGTATGAACATACACATACACCTGTACATACACGTATACAGGGACTATATGAACATACACATACATCTGTACATACACGTATACAGGAACTATATGAACATACACATACATCTGTACATACACGTATACAGGGACTATATGAACATACACATACATCTGTACATACACGTATACAGGGACTATATGAACATACACATACATCTGTACATACACGTATACAGGGACTATATGAACATACACATACACCTGTACATACACGTATACAGGGACTATATGAACATACACATACACATACATCTGTACATACACGTATACAGGGACTATATGAACATACACATACATCTGTACATACACGTATACAGGGACTATATGAACATACACATACACATACATCTGTACATACACGTATACAGGGACTATATGAACATACACATACACCTGTACATACACGTATACAGGGACTATATGAACATACACATACACATACATCTGTACATACACGTATACAGGGACTATATGAACATACACATACACATACATCTGTACATACACGTATACAGGGACTATATGAACATACACATACATCTGTACATACACGTATACAGGGACTATATGAACATACACATACACCTGTACATACACGTATACAGGGACTATATGAACATACACATACATCTGTACATACACGTATACAGGGACTATATGAACATACACATACATCTGTACATACACGTATACAGGGACTATATGAACATACACATACATCTGTACATACACGTATACAGGGACTATATGAACATACACATACACCTGTACATACACGTATACAGGGACTATATGAACATACACATACACCTGTACATACACGTATACAGGGACTATATGAGCAAACAAAGATGAATCAGTGATAATAAAAGGGGTAACATACACAGCACTAATACAGTTGGAATACATAAAACATGCGTAGATATAACGGGACTTAATAAAAACATAGATACATACAGAAGAATCAGGGACAAGATACACATCACTAATACAGTTGAAAAAGTAAAATTAATTTTAAGAACACATTAAAGACACGGGGCTCTGCGAGAGATACACCAAGTATCTGACGGATAATCGATAAATACACCAAGTATCTGACGAATAATCGATAAATACACCAAGTATCTGACGGATAATCGATAAATACACCAAGTATCTGACGGATAATCGATAAATACACCAAGTATCCGACGGATAATCGATAAATACACCAAGTATCTGACGGATAATCGATAAATACACCATGCAAGTATCTGACGGATAATCGATAAATACACCATGCAAGTATCTGACGGATAATCGATAAATACACCATGCAAGTATCTGACGGATAATCGATAAATACACCAAGTATCTGACGGATAATCGAAGAACCCCCTACTTGATCGTCACCATACTTCAAAGGGTGATTGGTCAGGACAACATGTTGACGACTCCTATTGACTTTCAGATGTCAGATGTCGCGGTGTTTTCTATGCATGCACCAATTGTTCCCACGACATTTAACTAGAGAACCCTTTATTTTTCAGTCACTAAGCCTCATAGGCATGTTGGTCATGACTAGCAGATGACTCCATTGATGTTCACCACACACCACTGTCTGTACAACTGATAACTAGAGCACCATTGTCTTGATAACCATTAGCATTCATAGGCAGACTGGTAATTTCAGGTCAAAAGATGAAATACTAAGGTCACAATTTATCTCGTTCTCTGTACTTGAATTTAAAAAGGAAAGGGGACATGTATGTTTTTCAAGCATGTCGTATTTGGTGAATTGTCTAAGTAAAATGATTCTCTGATTATTGAGCAAAAGGGGTGGATGTAGACCGCCCCTATCTCCAGCTTCACAGCGATGATATCATTGCTGTCGGAATGTTATAGCTATAGTTTATTACTGATCAGTCAGGCAGTAATGACCATCTCAACAATCTGGACATGCGAGTCTCGGAGGAAGTGATCAAAACGTTCGTGGAATGACGCGATAAAATCGATAATATTCAAGATACAAATTTCTAATTTTGCACACCTCCTAATCAAGCCACTATGCACATACATGTAATTGTCAATTATTGACTTTAATTGATAATTAAAATACCGACTGGTCCAGTGTCCGCGTTTTACAACCTCAGATTACGATAGATACATAAATGTATGTAAGTAAAGAAGTTTAAACACATTTGCACAAAAATCTCATTTTCTATTAATTTTTCTGGGAAATTGATAAGTGTGACCTGAGAAAATATCCTCTATTATTTCTCAAACGTTGACGTCATATTTAGCAAATTGGTCTTTGTGGTGTTTTAATTTGTGAGAAGAAAAATTACACCGAAGAACTAAGTATATTTCCGGAATACTAGTATTATACAATTTTGTGTAAAACTCAGAAAATCACCCACGGAAACGTTAGACATGTCTAAACTGAAACATTAAATATGTCTAATCAAAGGAAGGAGAGAAAAAAGTCCAGGTTTGTAGTTCCCGAGTGTTCAGGGAAGAGCGGGAGACCGGTGAAGATATATGTAAGTCGTGACAGCGACAAGTAGGGCTGTGACGCCGATAGACAGGGCTCACGGCGGGTGTGACCGGTCGACAGGGGATGCTTACTCCTCCTAGGCACCTGATCCCGCCTCTGGTGTGTCCAGGGGTCCGTGTTTGTTAAACTCTCTATTTTGTATGACTTATAGGAGTTATAAGATTGATCACTGTTCGTTATCTTCACCTTTCATGCAGCATATTGTGTCAGCTTAGCGCTAATTTCAATATCCCATACATATGAATCAGAAAACGCCATGGGAGTAGACCTTACGGCCATGCAAGAAACGAAGCAAATGTAAAAGCAGTGGAGAGGGACCAACTCTCTCCTTCATATATATACACTCTGATCTTGACTACGAATTTGTAAACCTGATCAACCTGGAGGGTTCATGGCGGGTGTGACCGGTCAACAGGAGATGCTTATTCCTTCTAAGCACCTGATCCCACCTCTAGTATTTCAAGGGGTTCGTGTTTGCTCTTATGACAATTTTGAATTCTTTATAGGATTTATGAGATTGACTATTGTTCGTTATCTTTACTGTCTTCGCGTATGCGTATTTATTTAGTTATAGGGTAAAATAAGAACATAGGTGATAGTTTTCTTTTTTGCAGTTTTTATACACGATGTGGGGTAAATGTACCTTTCATTATAGTTTCAGGTAATGTGAAACTGCAACCACTAAGCAGAGGTCGTTGAGAATTATGAGCTTAGGGTTATTAGTGCTGCCCATTTCCCTATGACTCCCCTTCCGGCGCTCCTTATAAGTGAAGTATTATGGTCGTTTGTCCAAGAGATGGTGAAGGAAAGGCGCAAAAATCTGTTTAATGTTCAAGTATTTCATCTCAATGATCAACATCTGCTGAAAAGTGGAAAATGCCATGTTCTCTAGACAGTCTGCGATTTTGAAATAGAACAAGACAAGAGCCGTGTGTTGTACTTTAGTGTGTTAGTAAATTCAAAATATGAAACAAGTGTCTATGTCAAAATCATACACTTAGTAGATTACACTACAGACAAACAACAATACCGATAACCCGTGTTTAATGACTTTACTAATCATAAAGACTTTTACTGGTTTCCAGCTAAGGCAACAAAAATCTATAGGTTTGGTGCAGGTAGGCATTCTGATTTCACAGAGGAACGGGTTGGCAGTCCCCATTTCAAATGTTTTTCTCAACAGAAATATGTGATCATCAATCTTGAAAACAAATATATAAATAATGGCTACCAATTACTTTGATTCATGAAACTGTGACTGCTTGGACTTATTCTTGTCATTAAAGAAGAATCCTTAGGTTAGCAATATGAAAGGAACTGTTTAAACAGTTATTTGAAAAGGGACATATTACATAATAAAACTCAGTTGGGTGGCAATGAAATAGAATTTAAATATGTATTCTTGAAAGGGTTAAATGTCATTAAAATAAACCCGTTTCTATTATGTAGCTTATTTTTAATACATTATATGTATATCTATTTAGAATGGTTGTAACTGTATTCAAATAGAATACAGCTCATGAATGTGTATTTACATAATTTTAAATAAGGAAGTCTCTCATTACGTGCGGTGCAGTTTAAATTCGTGCAGCAATTGTTGATAGTTGTGTACAGAAGTGTTCTCCGTATGTAAAAGAAAATACCGGTACGCATATTTTGTTCTTCAGAAATTGTGAGAATGGGATCGGTCACGGCCGCGGTGGTTCAGTAGGAGAGCGTTCATTTCAGGAGGCCATGGGTTCGAGCCCCAACCTTGTCTTGTTCGACCTAAGACGTGAAAATAAATAGCGACTGTTCCTTCGTTAAACGTTCAGCAATTATAAGTCGCGGGTCTTCCGGAAGTGCTACAAAATCGAAGTCTTGTTGTCGTGGCAGGGTAAAGAACCGTCACTGCCAGATCCCCTCCCCTCCACCCCCTCCCCCTCTTCACGAATTCAATCCAAATTTTAGATATAGAAATATATCAACACCACGAAGTAATACACGTCTTATTTTGACAGTTGATTGATTGTATGTTGTTTAACGTCCCACTCTAGAATTTTTCACTCATGTAGAGACATCACCATTGCCGATGAAGGGTTGCCAAATTTAGGCCTATGCTCGACGGTTACGGGAAATTGTTATCGTGCCACACCTGCTGAGACACCTACTGTGACACGGGGGACACCGGTCGCGGTAGCTCAGTGGTCGTGCGTTCGCTTCGTAACCGGGACGTCGTGAGTTCGTGTATGCCTTAGACATGTAGACATACATGTAGGTAGTGATCATTCCTTTGCCAAACGCTCGGCATTTAGAATTGTGTGAATTGCGTGTCTTTCGGATATGGCCTTAAAGGGAAAGGCAACCCTACCCACATTGTTGCTTTTATGAAGAAAGTGTTACTTACTGATATCGTAAATGACAGTTTTTAACAACAAAAATCTTTGTTTAACGATTAAATCTATCATATATTTTAAATTACCCCCCGATAAGAGAGCGGCCATTGAAGTTTAATTCATGATGTCACACCGTCGGTTCCGGTTTATTTCATCAGCAGCACTGTATTGTATTGTATTGTTTATTGACCAAGAACCATACAGTTCATAGGTATAAAGTATATACAACAACTTATACAATGAAATAGTAACAGAACATAATATATCATACTGATGTACATGGACAGGATAGATACTGAGGATAATCTTATAAATAACTGAGATCTAATAGATGAACATTTATATAGGTATTTACCAAGTTTACATAATTCGGTAATATTTCCAGTTGATAATAGTTGGATAAGCTTGAAAGTGGAGGTGTGTTTATAATAATATTTCTTTAAATACTCTTTTCTACAATCATTATAAAAAGGACATACTAATATAAAATGATATTCATCTTCAATATTCTCTAAACATAATTTACATTTTCTTTCGTTTCATAGAATATTGCTAAATCTACCTTGTTCAATTTCTAATCTATGTGAGGATAATCGGTATTTACTAATATTTTGAACATACATACTTGGAACAGATTTTGTAAGATACAATTGCAATTTAAAACCTTCATTGGCATATTTATATAAGTTACATTTTGGTGACGTCTGAAAAACACTATAAATTTCTTGTATAAACACATCTTGTAGTCTTTGTTTTACTTCAGATAAAAATTTGTTTTCATTTATATCATAAGTACAATTCCATACATATCCAAATCCTAGAGAATATAATAAATTTCTTACATATGTCAACCAACAAGTATAAGAATCTGAGTCACAAACATCTAACATTTCCTTATAAATACTCTTTAAAATACAATTATTTGTCTTCTTTGATTTTAATCAATATTTCAATATTCTATACTTTCTTAGCACATGTAGAGGTGTCCGTCCTAATTCATTGTAGACCATCATAGACATAGTAGACTTTTTGACACATAAAACTTTTTTACAAAAATTCAAATGAACATTTTTCAAATCATTTGCTGGATGTGAGCCCCAAACTTCACAACCATAATTTGCTAGACTTCCTATATACGTATCAAACAATGACAACTGTGTACTTACATTTAAATGCAATTTTTTTTTTCATTTTGGTTAATAGGCTACTTAAACTTTTTCTACATTGCGCTGCTAAAACATTTTGTGTTTTGTGAAATTTTCCATTAAAATTTAATGTTATACCCAAATAATTAAAATTTTCAACAATACTAACCAACTTGTTATCATACAAAAATTGCATCTGTTGTACTAAAACCAGCTTTAAATCCAAACTGAGCATCAGAAATAATATCTTCATTGTTTGACCAGCATCAGAAATAATATCTTCATTGTTTGACCAGCATCAGAAATAAAATCTTCATTGTTTGACCAGCATCAGAAATAATATCTTCATTGTTTGACCAGCATCAGAAATAATATCTTCATTGCTTGACCAGCATCAGAAATAATATCTTCATTGTTTGACCAGCATCAGAAATAATATCTTCATTGCTTGAACACACATTTAATCGTTCATTAAGTATGGCTGTAAAGAGTTTTGACAAGTAACTAACCAGTGTAAACATGACAAGTCACGAACAGTTAAGTTTGGAGCCGTATAGAGCCGTAAAGATTTCGCAATAAGAAATTAAGAAAAGAGGACGTTCAGTCGAGTCGGAGACCAGGCAGACGGTACACGTTTCTTCATACAAATATCTCGAATCTCAACTTGTCATTACACAAATGATGGATCCACAGTTTACATAGTCTTTTCTTTTCGGATGGCTTGGTTGGGTAAGGAATTTCGAGAAAAAACTTTTTTCAAATCTCCCCTTTGCATTCGTGTAATTAACGACTTGACAGGAAGGCATCAACCTATTTATTCGTAAGATCTACCACATGCACATCTTTGAAGATCTTAGAATTTCATCTAAACCGGAACAGATGGTGTGATGTCAAAATTATTGATTTTGTGGTCTTAAATACAAAAGAGTTCCACATCATGGCAGCCTCTATAGATAGTGGGAATTACAATTTTTAACGTTTTCAAATTAGTACTGTTCAAAGCTTATCTAGGCAGTATAGCAACAGAATATTATGACAAATTTTCATCATATAATTATCCTATCATTTATCATGTAAATATTTTTGGGGTTTCCTTCCCCATTAAAAACGGAGGCCCTGTGTCGTGGCAGGCGTTGGCACGATAAAAAAAACCCTCACTGTTAAGCATAGGTCTAAATTTGTGGTACTTCACCTACAGCTAATGACGACTCAATACGAGCAGTGGTGAACCCAGATGGGGGGGGGGGGGGGGTTCTGGGTGTCAGACCTACCCACCCCCTTTTTCCTCAGAACATTTTGCTAAAAAAGGTAAGATAAATAATGCATTTCGAGGGTGACCCCCCCCCCCCCTTTGAAAACCAAAATTAATGATAGAACCCCACTTTTCAAAAGTTCGTGGATCGGCTCCTGATTAGTGAAACATTCTCGAAAGGACGTACAACAGAGAAGTAAATGTAGGAAAGATATCGATAATGACGTCAGTATAGAATCGTTGTAAATGCAAGCGGAAAGAGCACCCTGATTGTCCAAATCTCTTGTACGGGGAGTAAGAAAAATATAAAATAGAGATGGGGTAGAAAAGCCGGAACGAAGTGAAAGAATACAGAGCAGCGGTTGGAAAATATGTGTGTCACAGCAATAATTGTACGTGCTCTTTAGTAACAACAAATACATACATCAGATTTCAACGTGCAGACACGCGAGAAAAAGACAGGACGGTCGAAGAACTGGGACAAAATTTGTTTTGTATCGCTCTCAGTATAAGTGTATTATGTATAGCCCTTACACTGTGTAAACTGTCGTGAAACTCTAACTGTCATCACCTATTGACCGAAATTTAAATTTGTACAACCCTCACTGTTGCGTCACTTGCGCATCAACGCTAGCACGCATTCCAAGAGCATGAATCACGGGAGCCATTTGAATCGCCTTCACTTGAGGCCATCGTAGTGTCATTTTTATTCACCTAAATCGCATTTTCAAAATGAAATAATGTTTGTTTTCGTATCGAAGTTCATAAATGACCCAAGAACTAAATGAAATAGCTCGGATCAAAGAAAAACAGATTTGAACCACGATTAACCTTCAAAAGACAAAGAAAACGAATTAATCCTCGATCAAATAAAACAATATTTAAGTATGTGTCAGAATATGTTTCCATTTTCGGAAAAATCCAAGTGCAACAAGACCCATACATAATGGACTTTCTAAAATTATTTGCAATTCACACAAGGGGATTAAAACTCCAACGTTTTCAATAAACAATAAGAAAAAACATTCTTTCGATGCAGTATTTGTTTTCACACTTGTGCTCAAATGTAAAACCAATAATTTTAATGGACCTCTTGAAAAAATAAATTACGTTTCGACAGTTTAAAGTCCGACATAAGCCTCGCGTATGCGACAGATAAAACTCTGGTTGCAATGAAGTTGACCCACTGAAAGAATAACCAAGTGCCAGGGGCAGTGTTGTGTTACCCCGCAATACTCAAAGACCAATATTCCTTAAAAGGACCGCCACTTCAACCATATACCTGGGTCACCAAACAAAGCACTTGCGAGTGGGCTTAACGATAAGTCCGTGTATCAGACGTGTTGTAGTAGTTTGTGTCTGTTGTTAAAAGATGGCAGGAAATGCACTTCCTGCTACTTGTAAAGTTTTCATGTAGTGGTATTCACACACACCCATAAAAAAATTGGTATATGAACAATTTACTGGGGGTCTTATTGCCACTCTAAAGTACATGTATGGCAGCCTACAGTGGTCAAATACAGAGGAAAACAAAGTTGTTCCACCTTGTGTGTTGATAGTTGTTGGCAATAATTGGCTAAAACTCTGATTATCAAATAGGTGCATATCCTAGTCCCCTATTCTCAAAGGATATTCAACACTTGCTAATGTAGAACATTCGAGTTATTTTGAAATATTTAGGAACACGATACAAATATTCGGCTTCTTTAGAATAAAAATTGATATGGGAAACATATGTAAAAGTAAAGTGCAAAAATGTCGTCTTCAATGCCCTGCTTAAATACCATATCGTCGATCGCAACCGTCCCCATCTTACTTTTCAACTCAAGTTTCGGAATAAATGAACATGACGTTGTTATTTGATAACAAGATATAGGGTTCACGGCGGGTGTGACCGGTCGACAGGGGATACTAACTCCTCCTAGGCACCTGATCCCACCTCTGGTGTGTCCAGGGGTCCGTGTTTGCCCAACTCTCTATTTTGTATTGCTTATGAGAGTTATGAGATTGATCAATTTTCGTTACCTTCACTTTTCGTGTAGTGTAGACTGTCTATAAATCCATTGGTTCATGTTTTCTTGTCCGTTTTTTACCAACCTCAAATATTAGTTTATCAACGATACTTTATTTTTTCGTAGAATAATAATCATTTTCGAAAGGATTGATTGATTGCATATTGTTATATTGCGGGACGCTCGAGAATTTTGATTCATTTGGTAACGTCACTTTTACCGGTGAAGGTCTGTAAAATTTAGGCCTATGCTCGGCGCATATGGTCTTTGAACAGGGAGGGATCTTTATCGTGCCACACCTGCTGTGACACGGGGCCTCGGGTTTTGTGATCTCATCCGAAAAGCCGTCCCATATAGTCGACTCTTACAACAAGCAAAATTACAGAGGACCTATTCTAACCCGGATCCCCATGGGCTTGTCGAAAGGATGTTAAAGACAAAATTATCAAAAGTTTACCATTAATCACATTCATGCATGTACTAGAGAGAACGGGTCGACAGAATCCCATAAACGCTCACAGTATACCCAATCTAATTAAAATTAGATGTTAGATCCGCTCACATACTCGCTACACAAACATCTAACAACAAATTTGATTGGCCGTTGCGAGTTTGACCTCTGACGTGACCCTCTATGGGATTTGTGTAGCGAGTATGTGAGCGGATCTAACATCTAATGTCGATTAGATTGCCGTATACCCAAAGAAACACATATCTACACAACGACTAGTTACTAAGAACGGAGATATTAATAGAGTTTTTACCACCACTGTGGAGAGATTAGGGCAATCTCTCTCTTTCAGGTACCCATGGATCTTGCTGAATACCGATAGTGACCCAACAGCACCGACGAACAAAACCCTGTATGGGTAAAAAAGTACTATCAATCAAACTTGTTGCGATTGGGAAGTCCGAGCGATAGGGGCAATACAATAAATTCTTGTTAGGTCACTTAGGGTCATTCTCAACATAACTTTATAAACTTATTGGCTGCTTTAGGTTTCATCAGGGATCAACAGACAAAGATTAACATGATGTGTGTAGTAACTAATGGTAGACATAATGCTGTGTCTCTAGGGCAACAAACCTAATGAGAAATGTATCTCAGATTTAACAAAACTCTTTATACAAGATTCTAATTTATGAATGGAACTATGATTGTTTGCAACAGGTATCCACTATTCTCCAGAGATCCTTTTAGAATCTGCAAAAGTCATCAGGGTCGGAAATGAGGGGGAGGTTTCCAGCGTCCGTATCTAAAACCTATATAGAGAAACGCCGTTTGCGTCATGGACAAAATCCATGTGGGTAATGGCTGATTGTGAGGCAACTGTTGCCGATAACAAAGAGAGCCATAACTACGGTGCATGTGCAATTACTGCTGGCCAGGTCCGCACAAGAATTGACACTTTCATTTCGTTTGTTTTCTGAAGAATATTTTAAAAGTGTATGTAAAAAATATGTTTTATACATTGTTTTTCAGATTTCAGGAAGGCGGTTTCAACTTGGCCAGAATAAATTATAGATAACATATTCATGGGCCATATTGCCACCTTCACCGTTGCGTTTCCCCATGTAAAATACAAATGGTGTTTATGGCTCGGGGTCATGGTATCAACTTAAATCTACGCTGCATGTGAATGTGTATATATTATGTTGACAAATTGTACCCTTGTGTGGTTATTGATAAGATTTTCATCGAATTCAAAGATAGGCATCCCTTAAAGTGATAAAAAAAAAAGATTTTGAAAAACGTTATTTATACAGTTTTGCATTTTATATTTTCCAAAATACACACTTAATTACAAAATTTAACATAAAGATACCCCCAAAACGTTATCCTGAAATTATAGATAAATTTTACACACTATTTGATAAAATAATTTCTGAGTAACAATTTTTTTCTGCTTTGAAAGCCAAGGAGCATCAAAGCTGGATGACTTAGAGTAACCCCTAATAATAATAATAATAAATTCTTTTATTTAGACAGGATAGCACAATTAGTACAAATGACTAATTTACATTGTGGTAGAATAGAAAAATAGATAACATAATATAAAATATATACATAAAATATACACACGATATCACCGGGGGAAAATAAACATATACACATCTATATATCACTTATTTGAGTAATAATGCTGCAAATATGCTGATTTAAAAAATGTCATAGAACCACCACCACCCACCATCCTTCTCAGAGTAAATTCTGAAAGCTGTTCCCCAATCTCTTCAAGGTATTTACTATTTATAACCACGACTTTACTTCTGTTTTGCAAGGTAATGCAAGGCTGACTGAATATTGAAAGGTGTAACATAAAATTTCGATATAAATTTATTTTATAATTTTTGTTATCCCTTCCATCACACGATCTTATAAATACATGTATTCATTAGAAAAACTTAATATTGATTATATTTTAAAAATACTCGCTTTATAACTTTTTGAAGAAAAGGTGAATATAACAAACATTTATCAATCTCATAACTCCTATAAGGAATACAAAATAGATAGTTGGGCAAACACGGGCCCCTGGATATACCAGAGGTGGAATCAGGTGCCTAGGAGGAGTAAGCATCCCCTGTCGACCAGTCACACCCGCCATGAGCCCTATATCTTGATCAGGTAAACGGAGCTATCCGTAGTCAAAATCAGTGCGACAAGAACGACCTACAACGTAACAAGTGATATATGAAACACACTGGATAGCATTTGACCCAATGACAGGTTGTATTGACAAACTAGATTGTTATAACGACCATAGAATTTGCGAAATGCAAACTTTAAACGAGACTGTTGAAACCTCTGTAACATCAAGTTGTTTGTCAGTAGCCTGCCTCGATTTAAAAACTGATAATACACAGAACAAATATTGCGTATCGAATCAATTGAGAGATATAAACGCCATATGCAAGTGATAATGGTATATTACTACATAGATATGGAAGTTGACGATGGGGGAGCTGAAAAAAGTTTATTTCTTAGTTGGCCCTTAATATCTATTTTCAATATTTATTTTAAGCACGAAGTAGATGTGGAGGACTCTAAGGTTCTTTTATTTCGAGTTCCCTGGGATATACCGAATCGAAATATGAATAAAAATAATTACCATAAGCTGAGTTGCTATCTAGTTCAATAAAATATCTAAATATGAAATAGATATGGAAGCTTTTATTTTGAGTTCACTGGGATATATCCAATCAACATTTGAATGAAAATTAGTATTGTTTATGATAGATAAAACATCGATGTACTGGTATCTAAATATCGAGTTCAAGTTGACAGCAAGAGATTTTTTTTTCTTCTCTTGTAAATGCTTTGGAGTAAATTATGTCTCATAAAAATACAAAAACGGGTCAGTTGATAAAAGAACATAATGGGGCTGATGTTTTTTGTTTTGTATATATTATTCGATGATTTTTTGATATTTTATTTTGTCAAGTTTTTAATTTTACTTGTATAACAGGGGAGATCACTTTATCATATTCAGGGATTTTTATAGAAGCAACTTGTGCTGTCAGTATTGTCTAGATCTCCCCTTAGCTGTTTTTGTTATCATTATATAGAATGATAATATTTGTTAATTGTCATCTAATAAATGACAATATTTCACACAATACCGGTGTTATGTTATGTTGTTGTTCCATCATTATATGGAACTTAGCCAGAGCACCAATATTACATAAACATAATCCGTGCCGACTGAGGAACTCCAGCATCTTTTTAATAACTGAGAGTACTTGGGCGTAAAATCGAGGTTTTTTTTATATGGATGCATGTACGTGTACTTCTGAATTCCATTTTGTGTAGAAGAAGCATCCGTCTGTCAATTCTTAATTTATCGTGAGGAATGGTCATGAACCGGAATATGATATCAAGATGTAAATGATTGAGAGTTTCGCTTCAATTAAAGTTATTTCATGTATTTTTCAATTCGACATACCCTATCGTTCTCTTTAGCGAATATTCTAATAAAAGAATGTGGTCGATTTATTCTGCTATTCCCTACTGGAATAATTATATGTGTACATAATATAAAAAAAAGAAAAGAAAAGGAGCGATACAAAATCTCTTGATGAAAATTGTATTCGACTGTGCTTAAGATACATGTATCTGTGTGTGTTTGCGTGTGTATGTGTGTCTGTCTGTGTGTATGTCTGTGTGTACGCGCGTGTGTGTCTGTGTGCGTGTGTCTGTGTATCAACGACCGCAGTATTGTATAGCCAGTTAGTAAGTGTCTGATTTCTTGTTTCCGAATTCGTTTTGTTCACTATACATTACTGTAATTATTGTTAAGTGGATGAGCAGATCACGGTGCACCGCGGCGGGTCAGGGACTCAGTTTTGTGTGCAGTTGAGCTCAAGATATCTACCCAAAATGCAATTAATAGCGTATCGCCGCGTGGTGTGGTAAATGATCTGCGTCAACGGTTCTAATGTTCTCTTGTCTTCAGACTGGGCGAATCTGCCATCTTTATGTTCAGAAATAATGGTATACGAAATAGATATCAGAATACAACAAATAACTTGTGTTTGTGAAACACTATGTTCCGTGTGCGGACAAGTTCAACCGACATTTGATTTACCCTGACCTTGGTAAATGGCCTTGACCCTTCTCAGTCATAGCTTTAGTATTGACCTTTCTCAGTCATAACTTTCAGTTCGGCGATTTTGAAATTACTGTCTTGATACCTCAAAGGTTAAGTTGAGGACAGGTGGACAGATTGACCAGAGATAATATGATCCCAGTGTGTGATTAAAGGAGGCTTATGTTGTTACAAAAGACAAAAAATGTCACTGACTGGTGTTTTATGACGTCAAAATTTCCAGATGTGCTCCAATATTTCCATTCTCGCTAAGTCTCTATGTTAACATTCTGATTAAAGACTTGTGGTGTTTTATCTCATGGGACATTTGTAAATATTGAATGATCATCTGTACATGCATGAAGATTACATGGTAATTTACATAAGTTTTCATTTTCATGATTTGTCATTTCAGGTTTTAATCGACTAATTGACCTGCGGTTAGCACTTCTGACTTGCAAATAATTCTCAACAAACACTAGTGGTTGTCAACTTCCATAGCGTGCATGTCAATTTTCTTCTTTAAATGTAAAAAGTTGTTCAAACCCTTTATTTCTATTGTTGTTTAAACTTCAATAATGGAGGGAAAACCTGGTGCAGTTAGTGCGTGAAAATGTACAATTAATTTAAATGATGACGACCTCCTCTAATATTGTGCATGTTCATTGAAACCAAATATAGTATCTCCTGAAGTCAGCAGAATGTGGGACAATTTTCGGTATTAATCCACCATTAAAGATGCAAGCTCCGCATTTGCCATTAAAATGGCGAAAATTGATTGCGAGCCAGTATACCTACGTCAAATTTTATCTATTGCTAAAGTTTTATATCTATATATTACACGTTACGTACTTTGATCTAGGCCTATGCATGATTTTACAGTATTGATCCGTCTTACTTCCTGGAGGGTGTGACCGCAGAGCATGAGGTAAAAACGAAGAAAGACCGACTTCCTTGATGATATTATTCAGGGAAAACATGTATTTGATCTATAATTCTTGTAGCATCCATACGTAATACATCTATAGTTCCCGGATCGCAGAAAAATAAAATGTGAAATATGTAGCAATCAAATACCAAATTGATACACTCAAGTTATTTATTTCATCTCTTGTACAGTAAAGAAAAGGCGACTTCTATCACGAAATGGAGCAATCGTTAATACTCGGCTATTTCCGTAACCGCTTCTTACCGGTCACGGAAAAGGACGAGCGTGTGGTCCGATTGGAATTGTTGAATTATGATAACATTGAACCCGATCTAAATATGACCAATTAGGTATCGTTATATAGTTCTAGTAGCCGATTTCGATGTTTTGAAGTATTTAGTCATACAGTATAACTAGTAATAAAAACTTTATTTTGTACAAAAACAAGAGAAACCTAATAAAATTACGTTAGATAACCACTTTTAGTGTAAAGAAATATATAAAGAAGAATTATTGTCTTGCAAGACAATAATTATTTAATCACCAAAGTTACACATTCATGTGTCTGATTTGAGGTTTAAAATGTTTGAAATAATTAAATATTGATGTTATTACAGAAATATATATTATAGAATGATTTTTATTGAATTCATATTTTGTTGACAAAATAACAGTTAATGCATTAACTTTCTATTCGGTCTTGCAGTGTATCTATAAACTAAATGGCCGACTAGAACACCAACTTGTACAGTGGCACTGCGTGGTAATCCCAGAACTTTTTGAGTTTAAGGAAATTCGCTCTGGCTCCTCAGAAGATGGGCTAAAAATGGAGAGAGAAAAAAGAACAAATTAAAGAGTGTAATTTTCAATTAAACATCACAATTTAAAAATATTATAGCAACAGAAATTGACAATCGCTGTTTTCACGGCTTTAACGGTTGACGTAGATTATGATAAGGGAAAATGCGTGCGACTGATTGCAGATTTCTACAGAAAATCTAGAAAACGTTGTTTAGCAGTAGACGTATGTATATACATGTATTCTAGAATAAATTGATTTTCTCTAAACAACTCCATAGCATGGCAAAACATGTCTCGGCAGTCACCAAACTGATATACTCCGTTTTACCTGATCTAGATCAACATGTAAGGCTCACGGCGGGTGTGACCAGTCAACAGGGGATGCTTACTCCTCCTAGACACCTGATATGTACAGGGGTCCGTGTTTGCCCTTCTCTTAATTTTGCATTCTTTATATAATGTATGAGATTGATAATTGTTCGTTATCTTCACATGTTCATTTACGAAGAAAGGGATATCATTACAATGTGTAAAGATATCAAAGACAAAAACGTTATAGATGCGCATACTATAGGGTTAGCGTATAACTATCTAGTTCACTGCAGTTCATACAGTGTAAACACAGTAACGTCACTGCAGTTCATACAGTGTAAACACAGCAACGTCACTGCAGTTCATACAGTGTAAACACAGTAACGTCACTGCAGTTCATACAGTGTAAACACAGTAACGTCACTGCAGTTCATACAGTGTAAACACAGTGAAGTCACTGCAGTTCATACAGTGTAAACACAGTAACGTCACTGCAGTTCATACAGTGTAAACACAGTAACGTCACTGCAGTTCATACAGTGAACACAGCAACGTCACTGCAGTTCATACAGTGTAAACACAGTAACGTCACTGCAGTTCATACAGTGTAAACACAGTAACGTCACTGCAGTTCATACAGTAAACACAGTAACGTCACTGCAGTTCATACAGTGAACACAGTAACGTCACTGCAGTTCATACAGTGTAAACACAGTAACGTCACTGCAGTTCATACAGTGTAAACACAGTAACGTCACTGCAGTTCATACAGTGTAAACACAGTGAAGTCACTGCAGTTCATACAGTGTAAACACAGTAACGTCACTGCAGTTCATACAGTGTAAACACAGCAACGTTACTGCAGTTCATACAGTGTAAACACAGTGAAGTCACTGCAGTTCATACAGTGTAAACACAGTGAAGTCACTGCAGTTCATACAGTGTAAACACAGCAACGTCACTGCAGTTCATACAGTGTAAACACAGTGAAGTCACTGCAGTTCATACAGTGTAAACACAGTGAAGTCACTGCAGTTCATACAGTGTAAACACAGTGAAGTCACTGCAGTTCATACAGTGTAAACACAGTAACGTCACTGCAGTTCATACAGTGTAAACACAGTGAAGTCACTGCAGTTCATACAGTGTAAACACAGTAACGTCACTGCAGTTCATACAGTGAACACAGTAACGTCACTGCAGTTCATACAGTGTAAACACAGTAACGTCACTGCAGTTCATACAGTGTAAATACAGTAACGTCACTGCAGTTCATACAGTGTAAACACAGTAAAATCACTGCAGTTCATACAGTGTAAACACAGTAACGTCACTGCAGTTCATACAGTGTAAACACAGTGAAGTCACTGCAGTTCATACAGTGTAAACACAGTAACGTCACTGCAGTTCATACAGTGTAAACACAGTGAAGTCACTGCAGTTCATACAGTGTAAACACAGTGAAGTCACTGCAGTTCATACAGTGTAAACACAGTAACGTCACCGCAGTTCATACAGTGTAAACACAGTGAAGTCACTGCAGTTCATACAGTGTAAACACAGTGAAGTCACTGCAGTTCATACAGTGTAAACACAGTAACGTCACTGCAGTTCATACAGTGTAAACACAGTAACGTCACTGCAGTTCATACAGTGTAAACACAGTAACGTCACTGCAGTTCATACAGTGTAAACACAGTAACGTCACTGCAGTTCATACAGTGTAAACACAGTGAAGTCACTGCAGTTCATACAGTGTAAACACAGTAAAGTCACTGCAGTTCATACAGTGTAAACACAGCAACATCACTGCAGTTCATACAGTGTAAACACAGTAACGTCACTGCAGTTCATACAGTGTAAACACAGTGAAGTCACTGCAGTTCACACAGTGTAAACACAGTAAAGTCACTGCAGTTCATACAGTGTAAACACAGTGAAGTCACTGCAGTTCATACAGTGTAAACACAGTAACGTCACTGCAGTTCATACAGTGTAAACACAGTAACGTCACTGCAGTTCATACAGTGTAAACACAGCAACATCACTGCAGTTCATACAGTGTAAACACAGTAACGTCACTGCAGTTCATACAGTGTAAACACAGTGAAGTCACTGCAGTTCATACAGTGTAAACACAGCAACGTCACTGCAGTTCATACAGTGTAAACACAGTGAAGTCACTGCAGTTCATACAGTGTAAACACAGTAACGTCACTGCAGTTCATACAGTGTAAACACAGTAACGTCACTGCAGTTCATACAGTGTAAACACAGCAACATCACTGCAGTTCATACAATGTAAACACAGTAACGTCACTGCAGTTCATACAGTGTAAACACAGTGAAGTCACTGCAGTTCATACAGTGTAAACACAGCAACGTCACTGCAGTTCATACAGTGTAAACACAGTGAAGTCACTGCAGTTCATACAGTGTAAACACAGTAACGTCACTGCAGTTCATACAGTGTAAACACAGTAACATCACTGCAGTTCATACAGTGTAAACACAGTAACGTCACTGCAGTTCATACAGTGTAAACACAGTAAAGTCCGCTAAATTCTCACCTCTTCATTATTTGCTATTACTTTAAGCCAAATTATAATTTGAAAAAGTTTAACAGGGAAAACGTTCATTAAAGAAATGAATATATTTTTTTATCTGTAGCTGAAATTCTATAGAGACAACAATTTATTCTTCATGACATACTTCCTTCCCATTTTCTGAATGTGTTCTGTCGAATGTTAAAATGAACAGTTTTATAATGAAAATCAAGGTAAATACCTATATACCGGTATTATAGTTTACAATTCTGATTATTTTGCTGTCACGCAAAGAAAAGAACCGAAAAAAGATATTCAAAGAAATAGCAGTTAATGTGAACCTTTTTACGTCACCTGAATCACTCAGGTGGCCTATTGTTAATTTATGTCTGTCGTCGTGCGTTAACAATTTTAACTTCTCCTTAATAATTACTCTTCGAATTATTTTCAAATTCAGCATGAAGCATTTTTGGAACAAGGGAAAATTGTAAATTTCAGGACTCCTGCACCCCTGAGACCTTAGGGGCGGGATTCAAACTGCCAAAATAGATCAATTTTCAAATATATTTTCTACAACTGCACATCTGTAAGAAAAACTAATAAAATGCATAGTCATGTAGAGCAGGAAGATCTCTACCACAATTGTAAATTTCACGATCCCCGGGGTAGAGGTTCTGACTCCAGCGCGGAACCAAACTTGGTACATGTAGATACGACATGTACATAAAATGTGTATATGTAAACCGTTTAGATAACATCTTCTTCAATGGTATTGATACTGAATTGAAGCTAAATGGATATTTGAAGTGTAGAAGAAGCAGGTTTTTTTCTTTACCAAATTAGAAATTTCATGATCCCAGGGGTAGGAGATTTGGTACAAGGGTGGGAACAAAATGGTAATAGTGATTAAATATGTGTGTTAACAATTGTACAATGTTTAATAAACTCGGGTGATCTATTGCAACTGCTTGTCGTCCATCGTGCGCTAACATTTGAACATTTCTAACTTCTTCTTGATAACTACTATATTCCAATTCTTTTTAAATTTGGTGTGAAGCATCTGCGACAAGGGGGTCATAAATTGTAAATTTCAGAACTCTTGTACCCCTAGGGGCGAGGCAAAAACTGCCAAAAATTGACCAATTTTCAAAAATCTTCTCTACAACCGCACCTGTTTAAGAAAAACTAAATGTATAGTGGTGTAAAGCGTGAAGGCCTCTACCAAATTTGTAAATTTCATGATACCCGGGATAGAGGTTCTGACTCCAGGGCAGGGTTAAACGTGTAAAACACTTAAATAACATCTTCTTAAGTGTTATTGATACTAAATTGAAACTAAATGAATATTTAGAAAGAGAAGGTAGTCCTTTATCAAAATTGTAGATTTGATGATTCCAGGGATAGGGATCTTGGTATCAGGGTGGGGCCAAAATGGTCAGTTATTAAATGTGTAAACAATAGAAAATTTTAACTTCTTAATAACTACCATTCCAATTCTTTTCAAATCTGGTAAGAGGCATCTTTGGGATAAGGGGGGGGGGGGCATAAATTGTACATTTCAGGACTCCTGCACCCCTGAGGCCTTAGGGGCGGAGCAAAAACTGTCAAAAATTGACCAATTTTCAACTTCAATTCTATAATGTTGGTAAAAACTGGTGCAGTTTGTGCGTGAAAATGTACAATTAATTCAAATGATGACTACCCCTTCTGATACCGTGCATGTTGCTGAATATTAGAATTTAGCTTAGATATTCAGAACAGGATTTTTTTTCTAGATTTCATAGCCCTTGGGAGTAGTGATACTTTAAACTAGTACTCGGGTGACCGATAAGGCCTGTGGGAGTAGTGATACTTCTTAACTAGTATTCAGGTGACCGATAAGGCCTGTGGGAGTAGTGATACTTTTAACTAGTACTCAGGTGACCGATAAGGCCTGTGGGAGTAGTGATACTTTTAACTAGTACTCGGGTGACCGATAAGGCCTGTGGGCCTCTTGTTAACTTCCTTTGATACGTACCCCTCCATTTTTTTCAAATTTGGTATGACACATCTTTGAACAAAGGGGGCATATATTTCAGGATTCATGCACCTCCGTAGCCTTAGAGGGGGGACAAAACCTTCCAAATAAGGATAAAAAAAATTCTTTACAAATGCACGTCTGTATAAAAAAACAAAAAAAACAAAAAAAACTAAATGCATATATATAATCATAAATGAAGTCATATAAAGCAGAAAGGCCTCTTCCAGAATTGTAAATTTCATGACCCCGGGGTAGAGGTTCTGACTATAGGACAGGGTCAATCTTGGTATTTGTATAGTGTTTATGTGTAAAACATTTGAATAACATATTTTTAGTGTTATTGATTCTAAATTGGACTTAAATAAATATTTAGAAGGAGTGGGTAGCCCTTTACCAAAGTTTCAGATTCATGATCCCGGGGATAGGGTTTTGGTTCCAGGAAGAGACCAAAATTACCATTATAATAGCGATCTTGTCTTCATCATTGGAAAGGTTTCTTTAAGTTTGCTGATAATTGTATATTTAGGAAAAGCAAAAAGGATGTACCAAAATTGTGAATTTCGCAACCCCAGAGATCTGACTTTACTTGTAGGTCCAAAATAGTGTTGATAAAACTTGAATATTATGAACAGCCTTTCATTCGTATGGACATTTTTGGAGCCATTTTGAAGAACACATCTTGTTTTATACTACTGCTGCATATTAGAAGTTAGCTTAGATATTCAGAACAGGAAACTATTATAGACGTCATAGCCCTGGGGCCTATATGATAACTAGTGGCCGATAAGACTTGTAGGCCTCTGGTATATGCACTTCCCCCAATCGAAACCAAACAAGAACGTTGAACCCCTCTCTGGTGAAGCGCGTGTCTACCTTCCAAAATCACCAGCTGCTATGACGTCAAAACTATAAACTGATTTTATCCCAGTCATTCGTTGTCTGATCTGCCATTTCGTGTAAATGGGAAAGAAACCTTGACCCTTAAGCGTGACACTAGATGTAAATCATATATATAACATGTACAGAAAGCAAAAGAGAAAGTTAGAAACATTTTAGTAGGGTAGGAGATTACAGTTATTGTGCATCAGTGGCGGACTTGGGGGGTCGGACCCCCCCCCCCCCCGCGCTCTTCTTTTTTTCCACATACTTTCATTTCCGTGGGACTTCTTTAGCCGATAGACGAACTATATTTCTCAATATTCATCCGCACGTTGTTCACAACTGCATCAGATTCATGAGGAAATGACTACCATTACAATTGTTAACGATATCGAAGGCAACAACATTGAAAATGTACATGTATCGTTTTGAATGGCTTAAAATCGAAGTACAACGCGCCTTTACGGTGTGTGCATCACCGTTGCTATCGAGTGACAGTATCTTCAATTTCTGCTTGTATTTATTGAGGGATTATAATTCAAGGGGACACCATTATTTGTTTTCTCTGAGTAAACGCTTAACACGGAGTAACAGTGAAATCATTAAACACCTTTCGTTTGTCCGCCTTAATTGATACTCAAGCTAAATAGGTCCAATTGGTTCACTTGTTCTATAGAGGGTATTTAAGAAACACTGCATGGATCTATATCACGTTTGAAATGTTCTCTGACAACTGAATCGATTTCCTTATTGCACATAACATTACGTAGATTTTAAATATTTACATTGCTATAAAATTTTCACCTTAAGATAATAAAACGGGGATATGTGTATACTGAAATGTGATCCCGCCCAGACAGAAGACACTTCAGATTTGAAAGGCTATGAATGGCCAGTGTTTACAGCATTTGAAAGTGTCTCTCTTCTAATACCGTATCACAGACAGTATGGAAATGATTTGTGGATAATTCACAAGTAATCTCTTAAAACAGAAGCACGAGCATTGACACATTTGAAATGATTACTTTGTAACCTTGTAAGAAAATGCTAGGATGTCCGGAATATGGAACAGTTGTCTGTGAACTTAATCTAGCATTCTCTGACCTATGTTGATCACAAATATACTCTATGGATTTGCAGCGTCATATTTGGTGAAGTATGAGCCAATCTGAAATAATAAAACGATGCAAAAATTACATGTATGGAAGAAAAATTACTATTTTTTCTTTGATTGGAGAGACATGCTTGACAAGGCATACCGGGGAGGGGGAGGGTCAATTTAAGCATAGAATTCGTCTTTGGCTCAAACAGTGAGCATATTTATGCAAGACATCGTAAATGTTGGTCACAGGGTATCAAGTTAAAGTATATTATGAGGCATCGACCTTCTGACAGAATGTGAGACCATTTCACAGAGGCAATAGTCATACGCCACATCTCCTCTACGTGTTTTCCTACGAGGACGATAACGACATTTCCATTCCACAATGTTTTAAGGAACCACAAAACAGAAGTTTTAAGACACTTTCTTCGCGCATCATTTCGTATTGTTTACAGCAATATCGTGTTCTTAACCTTGTAAAATGAACATTAGCGTAACATATTGCCAACTAAAATATGTCTTCGCCTTCACTACGACACCCCGTGTATGCACAATAGATTATCTACTAAGTCCAGGAATTCTACTTAAATTCGTGGTTGAATTAAGCTTGCAATGGCACCTGTGGTTACGGTTCTCGGAATGGCAATCCAAACGACCACAACACGTTCTCAGTAATGGCGTCTGTGTATGCAGTCAATTTTAATCACGTCTTTTACTTCTTTCCTGTAATCATAAACTTGTTTTTATCCGAGTTGTTAGCTTAATCAAATTACGACAACGTGACATGGTTTTTGCTACCAAAAGCGAGTCTTTCAGTACTTACAACCTACAAATGATTTGATTGATTGTTTGTCGTTATATATCAGGGTAAGAGATTTTCACTCGCATCTACACGACATTAGCAGTAAATGTATGGAAATCGCGACTGATGTTCTGTTAAATTTCGACCTATTTTGTCTATTCTGACCTTAAATTGTTATTAATCGTGTCAATGTCCACCGTGACAAGGGACCCAAGCTTTAATGTCTTAACCCGAAAATTCTTTGACTTTCATAAAGGAAAGAGTTACTGTTTCATTATAAAATCATATATAGTTCGGCAAATATTTCACTCTCCTGAAGCAGACTTCCAATTTCCCTCTCATGAGGCAAACTCACAATTTCAGTCGGTATCTATTCACGCACTATATTCATAGTAGTCATACTCTGTTCAAATTAAATCAGTCTTGATTTCGCTCTCACGAAGCATGCTTTTCCCACTGAATTGCCATGACTTATACATGAAAGGTGAAGATAACGAACATTGATGAATCTCATAACCCCAATAAGCAATACAAAATAGATAGTTGGGCAAACACGGAACCGTGGACACACCAGAGGTGGGATCAGGTGCCTAGGAGAAGTAAGCATCCCCTGTCGACCGGTCACACCCGCCGTGAGCCCTATATATTGATCAGGTAATCGGAGTTACCCGTAGTCAAAATCAATGTGCAAAGAACGACCTAACAATCGGTATGAAACACGTCACACAGCGTTTTACCCAATGATAGGTTGTATTGGCAAACTAAATCGTTTTAACGACCATAGAATTTGCGGAATGCTGACTTCGAACGAGAATGTTGAAACCCCTGTACCATCAACTTGTTTGTCAGTAGCTTGCCTCTATATAAAAACTGACCATACGCAGAACAAACTCTTGCGTATCGAATCAGTTGAGAGATGTAAACACCATATGCTGGTGATAATGGAATATTGCTACATAAATATGGGAAGTTGACGATGGAGAAGCTGAAATCATCCCGTTTGTCATACAGTTGAGTTGTTAGTTTGCCGTTAATATCTATTTTCAATAAAATATCTAAGTATGAAGCAAATGTGGACGACTGTGTGATGTCTCTTATGCCGAGGCCCAGTGTCACAGCAGGCGTGGCAAGATAAAGATCTACCCCTGCTCAAAGACCGTAAGCGCCGAGCATATGCCTAAATTATGTCTCCATATGATTGAAAAATTGTCTGGCTGGATGTTAAGCAATTTACAATCAATATCGGTCAATACTTTCATATTGTAAAATTTATTTACCGGGTGGTAGTAAGTGCAAAATTTTATGTTTGCTGCCAACCGGTAAAATCAAAATTTACAATATGATAATCGTAACATTGCATACAATGCTCCGTGAATGGTACACGTGTATATGTTTTATTTATCAGAAATATTGCAAACAATTCGGACTGGTGACTGTTATCCATACTACTATTGCAACCGTTAAAATCGCACCTAAAATAGAGTGTAATTAAGGGTGTGTAGCATTTTTATACAAGACAATTACTCAAAGTACTCCTCTCGTTGCCGGAGGGTTGAACACTTGATGGGCCGCCTACACGTACTCACACAAAGTATGTCATCAGTAGCAAATATAAGCACGGGATCACATTATCTGTGAATAGTATATATAATGCCAAAACACTTAGAAGGATACCAAATATATGTTCAATAAATACAGAATATTTTTGTTATCGATGAACAAATTGTCAGTGCAATTAGTAAAAGATTTCTAACATATCCATGGGTATTAATGCGATATGTCATCTTCCACCTGCGGGAAGAATCTTTTCATGATTCAATTCCTGCAATAGCGACTTTGGATGACTGAGTTTGACCGTCCATCCGTCATCACTATCACACCACACATCGCAGATCTTTCTGCAGGTTTACGCAGTCGGAGGGCATACTTTGTTTTTATTTGCTTGTTTGTACGTTTTTTTTAAGCCCCATTCGATAATTTTCCGCTCACCATTGCTTCCAGTCCTGACCTTTGGGTGACGCTGAAGAGTTACATACAGGTATAGTGGTGAAGCCCTTTATACTGCGAACATTGGTAGAGCTGCTTCGTATCTGTATTTTTTATATAACAATAAAGAAATAAATTATTATTTTCTTTATGCGCCTAGATTCCTGCAAAATTGATATTTTATGCATGTACTGTCTTTAAAGGTCGTGTAGGGCACTTTTCATGATTATATCAAGAAATGCGAAGAATAATTTTCATATTGATCATTAAAGATAGTGGCCATGGTACTCAAAATTAACATGCTGTAGATGTTTCTGAAATTGTCTGTACATGTTTCCATATTGCTAAAACGTATAGCTATTATAAAAAAAATTATTGAATTCAATTTCAATCTTTCATTCGGCTAAGAGTTGGATCTCCTTTTTTAAATTGAAATTCAATTCAATAACATCATAAACTCCAGAAAAGAATGTTTAAGAAACACTAATAATAAAATAAATTTTTGAAAATAAAAATCAAGACAATAATACATTTCGTGTATTAAAGATTGGTTTACATTTCAAAACTCTGATACCCGCTAACCTTGGTGCAATTTATGAAATCAAGAAAATGAGAAGGCGCTTTATACTGATGAGTTAATGATCAAGATTAATAGAATCCTTCATTAGTACGAGTGTGGGATAGGGAAATTCCACCGAGGGGACAAGATTCGCAGTCTAGGACGAGGCTTTGCCGAGTCCTAGACAGCGAATCTTGTTCCAGAGGTGGAATTCCCCTATCCCACACGAGTTAATAATGAAGGATTATTTTTCTCACATTTTACCTACAGTTTAGTGCATAAATTTAGGAGCTTTGAGAAAATTCTAAATTATCAAAATCCTTATTTGAAATTCGATGCAAAAACTAATTAGATAGGCAGAAAGAGCATACCCGAAAATGGTTTACACTGTAAGTGTAAACTAAAAAAACCCAAGGTTGTCCAACAGAAAGCTATATACATTAAAATTTAAAGATAACAATGCAACATATTTTTGCTTCATCGTGTACTGTAAATCTTCACCGTGTAACGTAAATCATAGAAAATATATGACGTCACAATCAAATGACGTCGCAGCAGTGTGAGACAGAAAAATCTCACATGGCTGTCTCACATGGGTAAAGTCTATCTCACACTGGTGATAATGTGAGAAATAGGGCTCACGGTGGGTGTGACCGGTCGACAGGGGATGCTTACTCCTCCTAGGCACCTGATCCCACTTCTGATATATCCAGGGGTCCGTGTTTGCCCAACTCTCTATTTTGTATTGCTTATAGGAGTTGTGAGATTGATAACTGTTCGTTATCTTCACCTTTCATAAATCTATACCACGTATTTGATCTTTAAGTTTATAATTCTGGGTGAGGGTTAACGTGATATATCATATTTCGACTGAAAGTTGTGCATTCAGAAAAAAAAAAGTATAGATATAAAACCAAAAGACCGTCGCATTTACATTTCATCATGGAAAACAGACTGATTAATTAAGAAACAAGGAACGATGTGGGGTACCGATTGTTACCATTCGTATTAATTAGGAGTACCTTTTCTTTAAAGTCTAGAAATGACGAATGTAGAAGAAGAGATGACCACGATAGAGAAGAAATGACCAATGTAGAGAAGAAATTATATGACCACTGTAGAGAAGAAATTATATGACCACTGTAGAGAAGAAATGAACATTGTAGAACCACGTGATTCTGCTTAAGTCTTCCTATTTTTTTCATTCCAGTAATATTTTAATTGTAGTACTAATTGTAATGCCTCATTTTTAGCACAGCTGTATTTAACATTGATGCAAAACTCGCCGAGCTCGAATATGGGTTGGGTTTTTTTTTTTATTGAAAACTGTAAAAATCAAATCTTAAAATGTATTGTATCTTTGATTATATATTTTACATATTTTATTTTCACTGGGTTTTTTTTTTAAGTTTGAGGGGGAAAGATCATTGTTCTGTCACATGCTTATTTAGTCAATAGTTGAAATTCGAGCGTCAAGCGAATTTATTGAAAGCAATTTTAGGTAATTGATTATTAAACTTTATAGGATTGTACATCTATATTTTAGAGAGCATTACTTTGAAGAAAAGAGATCCTTACTTACATTACTGCAGACATGAACATGCAAGAATAATAAATTATTATCGGAGAATTAGACCGAAATGGTGATAAATAAGTAATGCGAACGAACTCGTTCTAGATCAATCAGAAATTTCACAATAAGAAACTGGAAATGCGCCTCGTGCAGAGATTTAGAGGAAATCTGGCAAATAAAGGCATGTAATTCATTTTCACATTATTTTATTGCAATAAAATGCCTCAATGCACACGTAATATTCCAAATCAAAAGGCGGGAAAATCTGTCTTCTGCTTTGATCTGATAAGAAACAATTGGCTCGGTAGGTTTGCACGACGCAGAAAATAACCATCTCGGCATTATACAAACAAATTTTAACACCATGTACCCACTTACGCTGAGAGGTCTCTCATTCAAAATGCAATATCTGATGTCTAAGTAAATATAGCCGAACAATCCAAGAACAAAGAATTCGGCGTTTTCTGTGACATCAATTTTTGCTTGGAGACAATCCCTTAACAACTTAATTATAGGTCTGAAGATAACGAACACATGGGGATTCTTTGATTGACAGTTGCCGTTGTTTTTATTACAAATTTCAAACTTATCTTCGAGTAGACTGTTTCCAACCACCTTGCGACCATATGTTAAAGAAGAGTCAATGTAGGTTTATTAAGAAGATTTTTGTTTTGTCTGGTGACGAAGTATGCATTTCTAGGAGACTGTAACCAAGTGAAGGAAACTTCTTGGCTTGGAGACAATTACATAGTTCGTTAAAATAAAGGCAAATGTTCATCCAGAAGCGATTTAACACATTAAGACAATTCTATCGTCATCGTTCTGAAAATAGTTCTAGTAGATGGCATTAGGTATGGAGTCATTGTGGCAACCACACATCAGTTTCCACTGCTGTGTTTTCTCTCTCTCTCTCTCTCTCTCTCTCTCTCTCTCTCTCTCAACAAATTATTTCAATGTCATGGTCAATATCCAATTATAAATCATTAACGGTTAGTTTATCCAGAAGTCAAGATCAGCGGAAGCATATATAGTACATTGTAAATGGTTCAGGGTGCTGGTTAAATAGTCAATTTCGCGGAGGATAGAGTGAGTTGTCAGTCCATTCCATCGTTCGTGCGTCCGGTTTTCTGTACAGAGTTTAAATGGTCTATTAACCGATTTTTGTCAAAACTGCATGAATGATATTTTATGATATTTACATTTCCAATATTTTTGCCTTTGATATCTCTACCAAATGTAATGATAGTCATCTCGTCGTGGATGCGCAGTAGTTGTGAACAGTGCGCGTATGAATCTTCATTAATATAGAATGTCTTTTAACGGCTTAGCCTAGTACCCGAGGCCTTCCGAGTGTTTCCGAGTATAAAGCTTCGTGCTTGCACTCGGAAGGCCTCGGGTACTAGGCTATTAACGGCTGAGATTTCTGACAGAAATGAAAGTTGAATGTTGATAAAAGGAATAAAGTTCATTTTAGCAAATACATGAGGGTATGAACTGCAACGCTTCACGCCGAAGTATCTACGTAGTATTTGAAAATTGGATCGTCCATCACTCTGTCGGAATTCCCATAGGCACGAATTGTGCTCCTTTATTAGCTGATATTTATTTCATATTCTTCAAAGGCAGAATTTATTTAAATTTATTGAAAATTTCAGAAAAATATCTTATTTCGACATTTTGTGTATATCGACTCGTTTAATCTATTAACAATAGTCATTTTCACACATATGTCAATTCGATATATCCCAGTGAACGCGAAATAAAATACATCGCAGAGTCCTCCACATTTGCTTCGTACTTAGATATTTCATTGAAAAAAGATGTTAACGACAACCTAATAACTCAACTTTATGACTTTTCGGCTTATTCATTGCCAACTTCCCATATTTATGTAGCAATATTCCATTATCACATATGGTGTTTATATCTCTCAACTGATTCAATACGCAATCGCATGCTGACTGACTACTGACAAATAAGTTGAGGTTACAGGGGTTTCAATAGTCTCGTTTAAAGTCAACATTTTGCAAATTCTATGGTCGGTATAAAGAGCTTATTTACATGTATAACCTGTAATTAGGTAGAATGGCGTCTGGTATGTTTCATGCCCATTATTAGGCCGTTCGTTCAATACTATTTTGACCACAGATTACTCCGTTTACTTGATCAAGATATAGGGCTCACGGCGGGAGTGACCGGTCGACAGGGGATGCTTACTCCTCCTAGGCACCTGATCCCAACTCTGGTTGTCCAGGGGTCCGTGTTTGTCCTACTTTTAATTTTCTATTCTTATATTAGAATTATGAGATTGATCACTGTTCTTTATCTTCACCTTTTTAATTTGATATCGGTCAATACATGTTTTGTATCGATGAAGTTCGAGGTCATTATACTCCCATAGGTCAATATAAACACATGCACTGGTGTCATGGAAATGCAATGATTACATGAAAGGTGAAGACAACGAACAGTGATCAATCTCATAACTCTTATAAGGAATACAAAATAGAGAGTTGGACAAACACGGCCCCCTTAATATACCTGGGGTGGGATCAAGTGTCTAGGGGGAGTAAGCATCCCCTGTCGACCGGTCACACTCGCCATGAATCCTATATCTTGATCAGTTAAACGGAGTAATCCGTAGTCAAAATCAGTATGTCAAGAAGACCTTACAATCGGTATGAAATACGTCAGACAGAGAGAAATATTAAGGACAAATATCTGTGTGCGTGTGAGTATTCCTGTATGCAAAACATTGAACCCCCATTGAATTTGCCTTGTTGAATATAGACGTCAGTATTTGGACTAACTTAAACTTCACTACGACAACTTGAAACCCTGTTGTTTTCAAATTCCAATTTTAAATTTGGTCTATGTGAACAAACACTGTATGGGGAATCTAGGACCATGGTTTTTTTTCTCTCTCGAGAATATTTTAAGTACACCATCCTATTTTCAAATATTTCATGATTATCTTCATTTGGAAAGGGAGACATGGTCCTTAAACAGTTGAAAACCTTTAATCCAAGGCTACGTTGTGGCTAATTTGGTTGAAATCGGCTTAATGGTTCTAAATTTAAACATATTTTATTGAGAAACTCAACAGGATTGTGCAACAGGCATAGCCTATGTAGGCCCTCTCCCAAATACAAAGGTCAAGTACAAAGGTATAATAAAAAGGATTCTTTGAAGATGTAACAATATTGTAATGAGGTTTACATGAAGATAGTTACTAAGAGTTTTGTTAAATTTCTGGTTCTAAAGTAGAAGATGAAAAAGTTTAGGCCAGCCGAACCTGCTGATGCCGGACAAAAGCTGACCAGAAAAGCTCATGTGAGCCTGAAGAACCCTTTCACTGGCGAACAGAGAGAATTTTACAGTACAGAATTTCACTGGGGAACAGAGAGAATTTTACAGTACAGAATTTCACTGGCGAACAGAGAGAATTTTACAGTACAGAATTTCACTGGGGAACAGAGAGAATTTTACAGTACAGAATTTCACTGGCGAACAGAGAGAATTTTACAGTACAGAATTTCACTGGGGAACAGAGAGAATTTTACAGTACAGAATTTCACTGGGGAACAGAGAGAATTTTACAGTACAGAATTTCACTGGCGAACAGAGAGAATTTTACAGTACAGAATTTCACTGGCGAACAGAGAGAATTTTACAGTACAGAATTTCACTGGCGAACAGAGAGAATTTTACAGTACAGAATTTCACTGGCGAACAGAGAGAATTTTACAGTACAGAATTTCCGGTAGCACTACTTTAGTACTTATGACTATATGAAATGAATGCATAAAGGATTTTAAAAATTCATTTTTCTTTCCCTTTCAAATAATGAAAATGTTTGTGGCCATTCAATTTGCTGTGGTGACGTACATACTGTGTAGGCGTTTCAAAGGCACTGTGTACTTTTACACACGAAGTTCATCTTTAAGCTAGAGCAAAATCGTAGTGACAAAAATGTGCTGCAGATTATGAAAATATCTCATGTCTATGATAATGCGCAGGTTTGTCGTGCCTCTACCGTAGTCGTCACAACGTTACCATGGAAATCAGAGAAATTATAATTGTTGCAAGATGGAGGGATACAAAATGGAAAATTTGCTTATCAGTAATAGGGAATCGTAACCTAATTCATATTCTTGAACCTTGGACTATGTCATAGTGACTATTTGTTAGTTCTCCTGCGCAAATGAGATCAAGATGGTTTGCTTGTCATCATTAAATAGTTGTCACGTGATCAATTTAATAGGCATGCTTGGTTGACCTATCAACAGATGAGATTTTTGATAAGTATTTTAAGGATACGATCAGATAGCTAGAAAACAATGCCTCCGTAACTAAACGTTTGGAAGATATATTTGATAGTGTTGTAAGGAACCAGTAGCTAGGAATGAGCCGTAGTCATACAGCATGTGATCAATTAGTCAGATAATTATACGATATCATTCAAAACCTTCTTTCCAGCCACTTCGTGGGAAAAATAGAGATAAGATTATGTATGTTTGTCGTGCTTTGTTTTTGACACTGTATCAAGTCATGGTTTTAAGCTTCAGAAATGTGTTACATTCTGATCATCGAATTACCAAAGCACTCATACTAGCATTCCCCGAGTAGTATCTCCTCCTCCCCTCCGTTACGTATCAATTATATGCATGTTGATGTACATAACGGTATTGTTTATCCCCTGCCAAGTTTTATGATATTCGGTTAATGAATTAGAGGACATATTGGCTGGGTAGCTGGAGATAATAGTTGGAAGGGAAAACAGTCCACAATTAGTTACCCCTCCAATGTTACCAACAAAGATTTATCAATGGGGTTCACCCGTTAGTTCATCAAACGTTGCAAATAACTCACATATTACTCATCCCAGTCCCCGTGTTGACGTGAGATTTCTTTTATCCTTTCAATATCACGGCCTTGGGATTACCACTGGATAATACACGAAGTTTCTGTATGTGTGATTACCCGACAGTTCAGAAACTTTAAAGGGTCTCTAAATTAATCAAGTTCATCCTTATTTATCAAATGTGCGGAAGATCAATGATCATATTGCATAATGATATGTGTACATGTGATATCGCAAATGCTTTGTGGATATTAAAATGCGGATGTATAGGCACATCTTTTTTATTGTCTTTAATCGAATGTTTTCTAACTTTAACTTCAACATTCGATAATTACATGTACAATATACTACTATATGATAGTAACTGTCTCATTGTTTTCCAAATACATGTGTTATAATATGGGATTATTTGGCGTTTATGTAGCAGTATTTACACATGTATCAATGGTTAGACTCTTGTAAGCATTGATAGGAGATCCATTTGAAGATATCTCATTTCAATTTATAAAGAAACAAAAGTCGAAAAAATTATGTTTAAGTCACTCATACCAGGCTGTCTGAACCATGTACAAGATTAAATGGGATATTTTATCTGCTGGTCAAATAAGAATATTTACAAATTGAATATAAGTGTCACCACTGAATACAACAATCTCAAGTTATGTCTGATGTTCGTTTTCACCGCTGGGAATCGAACCCAGAACCATCCCCCGAGGGACCGCTCTACCTTGAGCTACGGTAAATTTGTACACCACAAAGGCAAACTTGAAATTAGATTCCGCGTGTGACAACTTATACTACGTATAATACCATACATAAAAACACGACCAATCAGTGCTCATCACAATTAACATCGGGCATGGTCTTCATACACAAGAAATTCAGTAAAAAAAAAAATATAGTCCTGTAGAAGTACATTTTTCTGTTCTGTTATGTAACGCTAGGAACTAATATTTTATTCATGCACACATTCAACCATTCAAAATTATACATGCACCTAGTCTATAATTTTAGAAACTTATAGATAAATGAATACATTCATCAATCAAACGAGTGAAGGTGTGCATACACAGTGTCTTTTGTCAGTCGATTTTAAAGGATCAAATAAATTCTAATACCTGTCAAAGTTTTATCACTGTGCTGGATTATTCTTTAATTATATAAACTCAGATCTAAAAAAAAAAGTCAGGGGAAATACATTTGATAGACATCACAACTTCGCGATTAACTGTACACTTAATTCAGTTTAAAACAGATGAGGAAAAAGTTTAGTCTAAGGCGATTAACACGAAATTACCGCACTAACTTAAGTATGCACCAGCACCTATTGTTAAGATTTAGATACGTAATTAATAAATATATCAGAAATGGATTAAGCATATCTTATAGTGCAGA
Organism: Ostrea edulis; assembly: GCF_947568905.1. Lineage (NCBI taxonomy): Eukaryota > Metazoa > Mollusca > Bivalvia > Ostreida > Ostreidae > Ostrea > Ostrea edulis. The sequence goes on from NC_079169.1 coordinate 16,918,018, forward strand.
TTTAAGTCCAAGGATTTGTAGATATGCCAAAACTTGGGTACATACGTGTGTAATTTTCTTAATCGTGTTGATAATGGTATTTATGTGCATAGTGAGATTCCACTACTCGACTATGTTCTATTCAATTTGGAATTGAAAATAAAATTTTGTATATTGACCATTACTAGTCATGTACAAAAGAATTATCAGTTTCTAAATATGATTTTGAATCATCAATTTCTGAATTAGTGAAGGGCAGTACCATTGGATGTCGGAAGAAAAATGAAATTCATACACAGAGTTGAATTTATGCACAGTCTCCATTTCTATCTGCATTATTTTCTCTTCCGCAATTTTGTTACTGGGTAAGGTTTTTCTGCATTCATATATTTCTAAAGTTCTGTTTACCATTATTTAAAGAATAAAAGTTCCTTTGTATGTCTACGTGTGTTTGAAGTGTTTACTATTTGCAATAGGAATAGGGGTAAATAATCCAATATGTCTGTCGTCTACAGAAACGTTGAAAAGAGAACGTATGTAAATTTTACGAGCATAAACATGTCGAAACTTCAACACAAAATACACTTTAATCATCTTCTTAATCTGCATTAAATAATTATTTTGACATTTAATTCACCTATCTCGCTATGTGTAGTCACGGGTCCGGTATGGGTACCCGTTTAAATTCGCAGTTTCAGCTTGTCTCGATCGGTAATTAAACTCAGAAAATTAAAACTCATAAAATTTCAGAATCTAGACATTTAGCAAAATAGGGAATATAATTATAAAATCACACAGAGACTGTAGAACCCATGTTTTTCTCGAAACTACAAATAACGTCTGATATGTTTTGTGAAACCAGTCTAGTTTTCCAACGAAAATGAACACTTCATCTTTATATAACACGTGGCCACAAGCAACTTTCGTTCACATTATTTTTTTTCCTTTTGATTTAATCTGAGTAGGATACATAATAACGTTAGACAAATACATGTACTTCTGCAATATTTTTAAAAGCTCAATAGACCTATGTTTATTAGGGAATAAGCTATTCATTATCAATACATTATACTTTAGTCTGCGGACCCAGAATAGTCAGAGACATTCAATTGAAGACTATGGGAAAGTGCACGTGCTCTTTGGAACTTTGAGGACTGCATTCTCCATTGACTGACAAAAAACATCACACGTTGATGAGCATATGTAATGACAAGGCACACAATTTAAATGTTCATTGAAAATTGAGGGCTGTGGACATTTTAACATCGTTTAAGAGCTAATTCGAGTACATCAATTATGCTTGTATTATTAAAGTGTACGGGTGTCTGATATAATTATATGAATGCTGATTTTCTGAATTAAGAAATAGACATACTTGTTCCATTTCAATATTTTGCAAATCGACATCATACATCTCTCGCCTTGACAGTTTATTTACCAAATGATGTTTGTAAGTTTTCGTTTTCCTAAATAAAATCTGTCGAAAGGGTTTCACATATTTGTGTTGGATATTAGGAAATAATAAACCATATTGTTTGCTACAGATGTTCAATCTTCTGGTGAATTTCATGTACTAAATGTTCAAGGATACTGACATCTGAATATGTGAAAACGTTGACACAGTGTGGCCGTACTGTACATTGCTTTACGCTTTGAGACAAGATAGTGATCTGGACCTCAGAAGTTTGTTCAATCTGATTTAGAGTATCCTAAAGGATGATAAACTTCTGAAAAGTCTCATTCAAATCTTATGTGACATCGCTGCTAGATGTGTATTTATTATTTGTTGTGGTGTTAAATAGAACATATTTATAAAAGTTGGATGGTTATTAAGAACCTGCTTTTAAATTTTTTTGAGTTAATCAGCTAATGATAGATTTGTTTGGGTATAAACTTATCAAAAAACCACACACATTTTAATACGTGTCCCTGCCCTCGTGTAAGATATATGTTTTATTGAAAACCCTATTGAAGTGTAGCTTTAAACATCAAATGCAAACTATGAAAGTCACGGTCATATATTTATCTAGACACGATGGGAATACCTTCATTTCTATAGGGCTCTAAATTCTGACCTTCAGATCCTGTTTTTGTCCTGTTTTTAGTACATGAAAATTTACGTTTTCTGTTCTATATTTAATGATTCGGTGGGTTGTTTTTTTTTCGTGTATTACCAAGGTTTACAGTAATAATTTTAGTACACCAGGTATTTCAGAGAGTCACTGAGATCATGAGAAATAATGGATGACGAAGAATTGACAGAATACGAAATTGTATGATGAATTTACTCCATTAGTAATTCGGACGACCAGTGCCAAAAGTATGCAAGATGGTCATATCTCTCTGCCAGAGTGCGAGAGAAACTCCAAGTCAGTTGTTGACAGAATGCATCATGGACTTCCATTACCATGAAATCGACATTTTTATCACATGTGTGAAACAAAGGCTTTGTATCTAAGAAACTGAATGATTTTGTCAATGAATCGTTAGCAAACTCGAAAACAAAACAATAGACCACTGACCTCTGGCAGGAGGAAACACATTTACAGGATATGGACAGTAATATGTGCTAAAACAGCAGAGGTGCAACATATTGCGAATCATTTCGAATGCGGAAACATCGTAAAAACCCAATGTACCGTGAAGAAGCACAGCCTTTGTGACCATTAGACCAATGATTTTCACCTCAAGCACGACGGGCATTGCATGTATTCAGGAAACGTATTTTTGTTTTTAGCTTCTTTAACTCTTAAATACTAGTAAGTGAAGGAAATATCATTATCAATATTTAACTTTCTCCTAATAAATATATTATATGTATAAATATACGACTGGAGAAGACCGGTAATACGGTCGAAATATTTCTACAAAGTCTTTGAGTTTATATATATATATATATATATATATATATATATATATATATATATATATATATAATGGTGAATTAAGATATAATATAACATACGATAGGATAAATGAACCGTGCTAGTGTTATGTGACTTTTAATTCATCTTCAAAGTAAAATCCATGTGCACTTGTATACATTTTCTAACAGTTATGTATGCTAGATACGTCTGCCTTTGATTTCAGGTTATACATGTATTAAAGTCATTCTAAAGAATAACAGTTTAATTTCAGACTCTCATGACCCGAGAAATCAAATTCATGTCAAGGAGAATCATAGGCTGACCAAATCTATCGATACCTTACAGTTCAAATAGACCGAAAATGGCGAGGTGCGGTAACCAGCCAGTCTTAACCTATTGCTGAAATGAAAACCTAGACTTGGTAAACACTGAACTGGTAATCAATTAATGATAAGTAAATCAGCGCGGGGTTGTCTTTGTGTGGGACCCACATTGAACGACGAGGGTCCAGAAAAACGAAGCACGGGTCAAACCCCCCCGACAAGGAAATCACAACACACTCAGTTGACAGATTCTTTGCTTATCGTTCATTCCTATAAAGTCCCGAGAATTAAATCCGTTATCTGACTTCATAAGATTGTATTTTACTTTTTTTTCATTGCCCTTTATCCATGCATTGATTTGTTTTTGGGAGTCGTCGTGTACCGCGTGTTCTAGCTTGAAGGAGGCACTTAACAATGTCAGCAAAACCTGCAATTTCCTGCTCACATCTTCTCACAGGGAGTCAATGGTATACTATAGTTTACAGGTGATGCTTCATACGATTGTTTTTGAAATGAAATGTCATGAGTAATATTTTAGTCATTTGTGCATCTATTTTAGATACTTCATATTTTAGCATATGGAAAAGTCATTGCCTTTTCAAGTGATGCATATACAATAGTAAAATTCATTGATGCTATGCACTTGAAAAAAAAAAGCAACAGGGTAATAAAAAATCACTCTAACTTCAGATGTCTCATAAAGGTGTACCCCTGAACAAGGAAAGGAAAACCCTATTTACTTAAGAGGCAATGAAATATTCAGTGGGGTTCTGATTGCACAAACTATTGCAGCAAATAGGTAGATTTTGGTTGAGATAACCATGCAGAACATCTGATTCAAAAGGGAAACATTTTCGAAGTATAACTTTAAATCTAATGAGATAAGCGAAAGCAAACTTTTCAATTTACAGAAATAAATCTTTTATACATGCAATATGCATTACGACAATCTCCAGAATGTAAACTCAAATAAGGATTTAAGAATGTCAAGTATACATTTTACTTATAAATACTCATAATATCAAATGCACTCAAAATACATTGTACATTTTTCTAACTCATCATGAAATGGCGTTGACGTATGCAGACATTAGAAAAATATAGATATAGAACATTTAAGGTACTTTATATTCAAAAGCAGGGTGAATCAACACGTCTTATTTGAAATAAAGCTAACTGCCAGCATTCAGCTATGGTTGTTTTCTTTCGATTCTTCTAAATATTCTGATACATGCCCTTGGGTTATCGAAGTAAATTATACAATGTATATAGTGTGTATCCGACTTGATCTACTGAAGACTATTTTGACTGATTTAAAACTAATCCTTCTAACATTTACACTGAATAATAAATCCTTTTGTAAACTTTTGCAAAAGCTGCTCGGCACAGAAAGAAGATTTGATTTTAATCTTTAACAAAACATGGGACGATGCTTTTTCTTGCGGTCTTTGACGACTAGATTGTAATATGATTCATATTGTACAATTATTACCCAATAAATAGAGCCCACGTTTTCTGCTCAGTCATTTTTCAAGTCTACCCCGTTCAATTTAATAAACTTTTGCCCCTTTCTCTAATTTGATAGATCTATAAATCATTTTACATGATGTAGTTAATTTTCAGAGCATAATTGATGATTTTATAATTTTGAAAACTTGGTTTTGACAAGCGTCACCAATTTGTTAAACCTTATAGATATCAACTATCAGGGTTTTTTTTAAGTGCAAAGTATTGCGAATAAAGGGGGTGGTTAGTATGCATTCACAATTTCAGAGGACTCGATTTTTCATTTACTAAGTAAATCTCCGTCAGGACATATTCTAAATTTAGAAAACTTAGATACATCAAAATGAACATAAATTTATTTCGTTAGACAAAGGATCAAAGCTATTGTCATACTAAATCGACAATCTTCCGTTAACTCGACAACTCTCGTACAATATGAGATTGTATTTCATCACGTGACCAGAAGAGTACATTTGGTAATTGGCGTTTATTGTAGTATTAGCGAAGAAATATGACCACATAAAGAACTACTCAATGAAGAGATAGCATCGGTTGTTTCAAACAAACCAAAGCGATGACACACGACACCGGCAAGAATGAAGAAATACAAAGAGAAAATCTCTCAACGACCAATTTCATAACAAATACAAATACAAGTCCTATACTATATTTGAATATTTTTTTTTACTAGATTCAGCAATCAATTTGAGTTTGTTCATAAGATATTCCCTCTGATTTTGATGCACAACAGGAGGTCTATCCCCTGCATGTTGTAGATGTGGTGGGTGTTAATTGCTTTATAAACTAATGACCATTAAATGATGATTAACATGTTTATCACATTTCCAAAAGGCAGAGCGACTGATTAAATTCTTAGTCAGGAATATTCTAAATCTTACTTTTCAAAGAAAAAGAAATCGTTCCTCATTTGAATCGTATTGTAAAAGAAAGAAATGTGACATGGTGATTATTTCAGGAGTTGTAGACAAACAAATAATAAATTTAGATAATTTGCTATTTTGTTATTAGATTTGGGGGGGGGGGGGTATTCATTACTATAGCAATAGGTTAAACTTAAATGTCTTCGCACACTTCAAAAAGCCAACACTATGACATAAAAACACAACATTTATTTAGTATACGTATGAATATGCCTTGGCGGGAGAAACCAGAGAGCATTATATTTGACAATTTCATGTATACTCGGGAAGAGTAACGCACACAAAGCTTGCGTACATTTTTGTTGAAGGCATGTTGCTGACAAAGCTAGGCTGTTAATGAACAAACCCCTGTTTGCTACATTCTTTGAGAGCTAGCTCAGATAACTATGCATTAATGAAGAGCAATTAATGAAATAATAATACTGAACCTAACGAGGACATAACGGAAGACTGTTATTACACACAGCACAAAACTGCCTGCATTTAATGTTTAGTGTGGAATCTAGATCTTTTTTCAATGTTTCAATTTTTTTGGTATCGTCTTTCAAGTCATTTGCATATTTATGCTGATTGCTCTGGGTTCCAAGTAAGAAGCCTACATTGTTACAAAGGTACGAACGATAAAGATGTCATGAATATTGAAATCTACAAGTTTCAGCAGGCGACATGTATTTCGAAACGTGCTTTGCGTGTGGCACGAGGGGAGGACAGCTGCTGAAATATAAACTACTGTTAACGGTTTTTCAACATTTGAAATTGTAATATTTGAACGATAAATGTTAAGATTCTATATTCAAATTCTCAGAAGGTGCTCGTTTTAATCTGAGTGTGCGATCCTGATTCCAGCTTGGTATAGGTGAAGTTAAAACCCACACAAAATCAATAATTTTATTTATCAGGAACCTTCTATTCCTCTTGTCTAATGAAGTAGTATATAGACCATAAGATACATTTTACTCCGAAATCGTTTTGTTACTTATTTTTATGAAATTCCGTAAATAGAAACGTGAGCAACAATGTGTACTGTACATGCATCTGGTGCGCCATGGGTCTATACAAGATGTCTGTGTTACCAACGATCTTTCATCAGTAGCTTGTGAGATGCAGAAAGTGATAGGATGCCATCTCAACAGTGTTACTTTCCACGCACGCGTCGCATGTAATTTACATTAATGACTTACAGTAATCTGCGAGCTTTTGTTTTACACAAAAATCGAGATCAAATTTCTCTTTTATTTACCAACAGGGGTTCTTTTACATGTTCAAGACACTCATCCTGAATGTATGTATGATGCTTGTTGTCGTTTCCCCACATGGATCTGGTTTGAATAGACAAAAGGTCTCTAATTCGCCTACATAACGCGATTAGCAGAAGGAACTATTCTTTACTTAGCCGTTGGCATCAGTCCCATATGTTCCCCTTGCCTTCCTCCCTGTTCTTCAGAGCTTATCAAAGTTTGTGACATTCCTACAGCAAGCTTTGTTCGATTAACAGTGATATAACAATTAAACAATAGGACTATCCAATTTATTGGTGAAACTCTCATCTTTGAAATTAGTATGAACAATTTCTGATAAAAATCAATTTTAGTTAATTACTTAGGCATATACATGTAGACGCAAATGGTGGACTGAGGCACTATACTGAAATGAAACCGTATATCGCAAGAGTGTCGAGGCTTATTTTTGTCAAAGACAAGGCTTAACTTGTGAAGTCTTCAGAGCAGAAAAAAATAAAATAATCTTCCTTTGTTTCATGAAGCTTTGAAAGAGAATTTGTTGACAAGGTTAAACGTTGGTAAACTGGAGACATTTCTCCATTGTTCCGACTTTAAGAATAGGACATATCGCTTGAATGATTCATCATATCTTTTGTGGACATTTCATAAACCCTTGAAACGTTATTCCACAAACGCTTAAGTTCTTATCGAAAACAGTATCGTTCAAAAAATCAGCTCAAAGTCTTAAAGACACAATGTACAGATTTATCTGCTTTCATTGCATGACTTCTCCCCTTAAAACCGATTAGAGTTATTACATTTTTTCTAAAGGCGCACTATTCTCCTTTTACTTTTTAAATATTCACTTCTTTGGTCGGAATTTTGGATAATTCTTCTAGAAGGTTAGCGGTACTGCTATAGCCTAAACGTCTCCCGTTTGTTCCATTGTTCCAATTTCACGGTTATCTAAGGGCAGATTCTTTAAAACTCTAATCATTAAAAAAATATATCCCTTTTCTTCTCTTCTTCTGTTGGATCTTCAATGGGTTGGAAAATTATGATCGTTACTTTTTAGTATTTATTTTAAATACTTGATTTATGCAAAATTTAAACATCTATTATACGTCTTCCATTGATTTCGCTTCAGAATAAAAGCCACTACAGAGTTCAATTATTTTAGTGAGATTTAAAACGCTTAAAAAGAAAATCTAACCCTAAATCATGCAAGTTAAAATATCCATGTATATAAGTTCTGTATTTGAATTTGACAAATGGTATATTTCGGGCTAAAAGGTATTATACACAACAAAAAAAAGATTGGTATTGTCATGTGAAAAAAAATAATGAAGAGAATCTGAAATTTTATCGGGGTAGAATTTATTTTTAAAATGACTAATATTTAACCAGAACATGCCGTTTCTCGGTAAACCAAATTAATTATGGATGTGGGTCTTTGGTAAGGCTAAGCAGTGAGAATCATGATGTCTGTCAGTCGTATTTAGTCTAAACTGTGCCGAGGAACGGTCACAATGGCCGACCATATACCTTGACACGAAATATTAATTTTTATCTACCACATGTGAGGCAAAGTCGATCAAAAATTTACAACATAAAAGTTGATTTTCTTGTCAGATCATATGAACTGCATGGTTGACGAATGATTTTTTCCCTTCGTTCTGAAAGACCACACTAAAATGGATCTTACAAAATTTATCAACATTAAAGTTCAAAAGGGTTAGAATGTTCTCCGTTTTCTTTGATTGTAAGACATTTGCTCTTGTTTGTTTTAATGCCAAGAATGATAGAGTTACTTCGCCCTCTGTTTCTAGACTAGCAACGACGCGAAAGTTGGTTGTTCAGAAACTTTAGTGCAATGAATTCCCTGAGGGTCAGTAGCATTTGAATTTCTGATCGTTGATTTCAGAGTAAAACGAATTTAGTTTGACGGCATGCTCCCTGTGTGGTACAAGAGAGGTATGGAAACCTGTGTATGTAACGTTTACAACATACATGTCATGTGCCTCTCTCTATTTTTATGCTCCATGGTCGAAAGATATGCGAAGATCCAGGCTAATGTGAAACATATGTAATAACTCCCAAACTAAATGGTCATGACCCCATGAGACTGAATGTGGTCAGTTTTATACAAAAATATCTGTAATTTTTTGTCTACTCGCAAGGTAACAAAGAATCACATTGTAATGGACAAGGCGAAGTGCGTACCCGTACGCGAATCATTTACAGTTTTGTCGCATAAGCTCTAATTTTATTATGTTATCTTTACGGTTCGCTTATGAATTAAGGAAATGAAGTTTTAGTCCATTATTTTCAGTATTTACTTTTCCAGCCTTCTGACAACAGAATTCAGAACTAAGGCTTCAAAGGCGGCGAGCAGTTTACTGTTGACAGGAACTCGATGTGCTTTAAAAGGTTATAAAAATTCATTGGAAATATTTATTTGTATATGTATTCAGGGCTTACAAAGCAAACGAGCAGAGAGGTTGGCAGGTTAACTAAATGTATATACACACTAAGAAGGGACTCTCTCTCTCTCTCTCTCTCTCTCTCTCTCTCTGACAGTTAACAAAATTAACAAGGAATTCTACAATCAAGACACCGTCATAACAATTAGGTGTTCTTTATTTCAAAGACGACCAAAAAATAGTTGATATGATCATTTCTTTTGTTTTAAATAATTTTTATGGAACATAGACACCAGAGAAGATGGTATCTAGGTAATTGGAAGCCACTGTGCCGGTTGGAGGGCCCGCTCCAGCTGGACGTGTTAAAACACAGAGAACACTTAATCTTAAACTCGGGTCATCAGAACCAGAATATATCCTAATCTCAGTCCCCTAATCTGTTTTGTGTAGCTTTATTTCTTTAGGAAGATTATAATGTGAAATACAGTGCAACTTCAAATTGCACATTGAAATTGAAAGAATATCAACTGGTTTAGAATAATCCACTTTTTACAGTGTATATTATCCCCTACTCTGTCGTTCATAGATTGAGAACGAGACATTTGATGTCCCAGATACAAGGGATTTCTATAAACCCTTTACTTCTGCGTTTAACCCTTTTCGTTTTATTTGTCAGACATTACTTCTCTGGATCTTCGTTTCGTCTCTTACAGTCATTTTACACATTGTCAGACTCAAACTGTGATTAACAGACAGAACAGTTTATTTAGTTTATGGATATATATTTCGTCTGGTTTCGTTGTTTTAATTCGACTCAGAAAATTAACAAAACACTTTAAAATCTCAGTTTGCCTATACTAAACTTTCATGCTCAACTCATTAATTAAACTAGAAAAATTGTGACTTTTGGTTGGAGTCATGTGCGATCAAGTTTTGCTGACAACTTTGTAATACCCTGTCATACATATTACATAATATCTGCTGTCGACGTTGACGTTCTTAAATCCTAAGATCTGAAGAATAAAGCGCTGGCTAACCAAGGTATTACATAATATTGTCAACATCAGAATCTGACATTGATCTCTAAAAAATGTAGAGCATCCAAGTCTAATAAAACGAGCACCCTGCTGGGTAAAGGGACTGGAAACAAAAGAAATGGTAAACGCCACATGGCCCCTACTCTGGTCACGTGATGTCCGGCTTATAACGGTGACCGTGGGTGGGGGTTGTCGGACCAATTAGAAGGAAGGGGTGCAATCGGTGATTGTTTTCTGTAATTGAATGTAAGGATTCTGCCTCAGCTGGTTGTCATGATAAGAAGAATATCGCACAGACAGTAATAAAGCTGAGGAGATGTACAAATGAAAGTGCATCAAAGATTTAGCCCAGCGCAATGAATTACCGGCACCCAGCAGCTCCCACTAGTCCTAATGGTAACACAATGACCTTAAAAATACGGAAGTAGACTCTGGGCAACAGGTTTAAGCGATTTCGTCAATTGCTTACTTTTTTCATAATTAAATATTCTTGAATGAAAGAGAGATTGCAATGTTTGTTATACCATATCTTAATTACGAAAGAGGTATGAATGCATTGGAAGATAACAAAGTTCACTTTATTATGTACAGTGTATATTCTATAATATCCCCCACGCATTACCCCCGGAAACCTACAAGGACCAATGGATGTACTCTGTAACTGCTTAAGTCTGTTGTGTTGATTAATTGAAAATGGCACAAATATTAATCAATGGGGAAAATACTTATAACAAAAAATCAATCTGGCAAAAGGCTGCTGTTAAAAAACCCATTGTGTTCCTTGGCGTTAATTTGCCGTTTACGAATTGAAGACTAGTTCTCACAGTTGTTAATTGTAATAAATCGAGTCTTAGACAACTGTTTGTTTTCAAATGGGTGGGAATTTTCACCGCTGTTACAACATATTTCTGACGGAATATTTCCGATTCTTTTCGGTCTTATATTTTACTAAGGCATTGTCAATGGCAATTGTTGTTTTTTCCCCCAAGTTCTTGTTGATTTTTTGAAAAGGTAAAGAAAACTAGATCGAGCACGCACCATTTTAAAGACGCAACACCATTGCAGTTTGTATGCCAGGCTGCATTTAGGACCGAATAGACTTTTATGTGTTGAAATTCTAATGCAAATAACAAAGGAACAATATAATTTGTATACAAAAGTAGACCACATTTTGTAACCAGTACTTAGATGAGGAGTAGGACAAAAAAGACTTAAATAGACTTTTAAAAAAGTTGTGGCAGCGTCATTCAGCAGCATTCCCACGATCGATCTAATTTTTTTTTTTTTTTATTATTGCAGTTCATGTTTCTTCAGTAGTTTTGCTAACTGAAAATTATTTCCAATAGAACCTCCTATTTCCCATTTCTTATTCTCTTTCATTAATTTATCAAATTTCATGTTTATGTAATACTTTCCTCTAATCTAACTAACAATTCTTCTAAAGTTTTATCCTGCCATTCCGTCTTTTAAGCAATTATATCAAAGGCTTCCCCTGGTCTGACACTACAAAATGGTTTCTATCTGGACAATGTTTTGTAATCGGTACACCCTCTATCTTGATAAACTCCAAACGCCATAATCTACCATTACCCAACACTCACCTCTCCGTTTCTTTTCTTTATACTGGTGAACCCGGTCCATATTTAATGCTTCATTTTCTGCGAATTTCATATCAAAAGCTGCACTAGAAATACGCGCTGTCTAACTTACATTGGCGGGGGTTTTATATGTTATTCTCTAGGTTGGTAGATCATTTATCCATAACCTTGAGAAAAACCTCTCCACTACAATTATGTACAAAATACTTTAAAAGAGGATACCAATCCTAAAAATATGGAGTATTAAATTTATCCTTCATTTATTTATATACTGTACGTAGATGTATTTTAAGCATTGCTATTGGTATTCGTTTTTTCTTTTATTGTGTTTTCTAAAGTTTCGCCGTGTTGGTCCTTGCTGGTTATTTTACCATCTGTTAGCATTGCTTAGAAATAAAAATACGCAATATGATTCAAAATCTGCGGACTTAGTCAAGTTGTCTATCTGTTCTGTGTCAGTACTGTGTACAAGCTGACGACACTACGATTGTGACAAAAATTAACACTATAAAGACATAAAACTGCAAACTCACACCACACCAAACAATGTCAAAACATAAGCACCCCAATCCATACACGTTCTTCAGAGAATCTTAAGGATCTGACGGAGCAAAAAAATGTGCCCATCCGACATCGGGCCTACCATCATGGAAGCCAGGCACTGTCTTGGAAAGAAAGTGTGTGATCTTTTTTTGTGACTGTCATCATAAAAAAAATCACACGGAACATATCAATAAAAAAATACACACAAAGAGAAAAAAAGCACACACAGATCTAATAAGTAAATATTTTATTTCATAAAAAAAACATCAGCATCCAGAGGATTTTTTTTGCACTTTGGTCACATCAGATAGCGGCTACGTGGGGGGAATGAGAAAAGAATTTTGATAGGAGAAAATAAAACAATTTTTAAAAAGTGGGGAACAATTTTCTAAGAAGAAAATGTTAGTACATGATAAAAAGAATACAATAAAAAAAACTGGCACAGCAAATCTAGGCCAAATTCAAACCACACACTGCCGCCTACCTGACATTTTCCTCATGTAAAAGTAAGTCCAAAAAAGAAAGGGAGGAGAGAAAAACACAATTTACGAATCTGATGCGTGCCATCAGCGGACCCCTAACGAATCTGAAGATGCATCGTAACTTTTTGTCATTACGTATCGGATCGGAACACTGATTTCGACTTGGAGTGACTTTGGAACTTCGTCCCCATTCGTCCACGAAGCTAATCAAAACCCTTTGTTACCGTTGCTACAACAACAGGGCCATTTCTATCTCCCGCGTAGAAGAGGTTACTTCATCTGTCAGTTATGCAAATTAGTTTTTATTGCAACGACATTAAATGGATAATCAGTATTATTATTCGGATTAGAGCAGGATTTGTCCCTTTAAACAGCTTATTACGGTAACAAAGACTTACTTAGACGGAGATATGGTCTTTAAATCCTGTGATGATGTGCTTTGAAACTCCGTGATTTTATGCTATAAATTGCACGCGATTGATCAGTAGTAGACTGAAATAAACAGATTCAAACAGATGTGAAATGACAGTTAAGTAGGCTGGAATATCGCCAAAACAAGTCCCGTCCGAGACGACACAACCACGACACAAAAAACAATCAAGAATAACCAAAAAAAGAGAAAGGATAACTGAAAAATAAATCCCGTCCTTTTCTGATAAAAAGCAGTTGTGTGCATCGTTTCTTACATTCATTAGCTATCGAAATCTAAATAAAACATTAGCTAGATCGGTAATATCAAAGTCACAAACTACCCTGTGCAATCTGGCATAACGCGATCAGATAAGACACGCTAACGGGCGAGGAACACAGGAGGAGGTCGATGCTGGTCGGAAGGCGTCAAAAGGGGCGGAGCTAACGGATCTTTCACGTGGCTCATTAAACCATGCAGGAAGGCGGAGCTTAGCGTTTTCTTTATTCTAAACACATTGCAAAAGATATAGATTCCACACAGTAGTAAGAGAGTGCCAAATATACAGATCTGCTGTAACTGTTGCACACTGTTGATATTCACCTCTAGTCCGCGTGTGCCGTAGTCATTTTTAGACAATTGCAGGCTGAAGTTGTTTCTCGTGGAATTCACCTGCACGTGTTTGTGTGTGATTCTTAGGGTTTCTATCTTATTCCTTTCTTAACAAACAACAAAAATGGCCAACACAATTACACAGAAGGACACAACGTTTACAAAAATCTTTGTGGGAGGACTACCGTACCACACAACAGACAAATCACTACGGGAATTCTTTGACAAGTTTGGAGAAATTGAGGAAGCTGTCGTCATTACTGACAGACAGACTGGCAAAAGCCGAGGATATGGATTTGTAAGTACTACCTCATCATTACTATGTGTAGTCAAACTATTTCCTTGTTTTCACCTTTGTCATCTTATGAGTTAAACTATTGTCATTTCACTTTACCCTATGCCATACTCTCTTGACTTTTTGTAAGATAAGGTCTTAAAAAATGGGTAGTTATCAAAGTGTTTATCTCCCCCTATCGGCTGCTATCGCATGTATTCCCTCTCAATACAATTCATCATCCTTGTTAACTCAGCCTTGGAAATTTCATATCCACTCTCTCCTTCTGAACCAACGTCCCTTGCAGGCCACAAACTGATTTTCTCGTTTCGTTTTAAATAGCCTTAGATGAGGGTTTTATATGATTTTCAATGATCAGACTATAAGTATATAGTGAAGTTTGATTGAGCAAAACTTGATTACAGAAACTTTGCACTGATTGATCCAACGAGAAACGCGGGTTAACGTCTAATCGGTGTATAGGTGTTCTTGTCAATTTATTAATTTAAATGCCTGGCTCTTTGTGATAAAAGTCTCCCATGAAAAAAAATGCGTGACCTTCCACAAATAAATCCATTGGTAAAAATTACTAATCGAAGACCGTCTGCTTCTCTCGTGTTTTTTCTTTGGGAACCACACATCTACTCTACTACTTTTAGAGGAAACGGCTATTAGAGAAAATCAATCTATATTTTTGCCAATGATTACTAAAATGTGTCTGATGCTATTTCAGGTAACAATGGCCAACCGCGAGGCAGCAGAGAGAGCCTGTAAAGACCCCAATCCCATCATTGATGGAAGGAAAGCCAACGTGAATTTGGCCTACCTAGGGGCCAAACCAAGAGGTATTCAGACAGGTACATTCACTGGTACCGACAATTTTCTTGCAACGATTTTCAAGACAGTGTGTTTGGTCATACTTACTCGGATCATTACTACCAAACTCTATGACCATAACGGCCTACACGAGTTTTTTTTCTATGGCTTTTGTAATTTTATTTATTTTTCACGTTCTAACGATCTTTTGTGTCAGGACATTCTGATTTGAAAATCGTTGTAAAGCACATTGTAATTTCTCCCCGGCACTGACGCGTTTTAGTGTACTTCCAATCTGAGTAGTTCCTCGACGTCTGATTTGACCTGGTGACGTAACATGGAGGTTTTGGATTTATCGCTTGAAAATCGAACGGCAGTTTAAATAATTCATTGTTTTTAACAATAGGGAAAAGTTAACCTGAGTATCACCGTTTCAGATGTACATACATTCACTCAATAAATCTTTATTCCTAACTTCAATATTTGTCCATAACTGTCATATACACCGATCTACGTATGGACCTCATAAAATAATCAGATAGCAGGATTATTTCGCCTATTTTCACTGTTGCGGATTACATTGTATTGAAAATGGATTTTAATTCCATATTTATGCATTTCTCAGTCAATACTTCCCAACTAAACAAACACAGCGGGCCAAAGTAGTCTTTTAAAAAGCACTGTATGTCAGATGGCCAGGATTTTTTTAATATTAATTTCATAAATCACAATAGATGATGTGTTTCTTTGTAATTTGGCTTGTCACTCAAAATTGAGGAAAGATCTCTGGTACGCAAGACTCGAACAAAAAGCTGTTCTGAAAGATATTATTTGACATCACAAACCATGAAATATATTTCTGATTTGTAACGAAGTATGCTGTCGCATGTTCGAGCATGCGTAATGGTTAGGTGTTTTGATTTTAATCGCTTAATCTCGCCAAATATCAAGTTTTAACAATTTACTTAAACCAGCTTCAGATCGAGCAGACATAATCTGTTTTATATAACCCCGGTATTTTAAAAGTTAATAGAAATTTATCAGTGCGGAAAAGAGGTCACAATCTGAGCTGTTCATTGTGGTTCCACCAAACGAAGACATAATAAGTTATATCAAAACATTCTTGGGTTGAAACGAACAAGAATACTGCCAAGGTGTCGTAAGTGAATTGTTGTGTTAAAGTTATTAATTATCATGCACCCTACAGTGACGAAATAGACAAGTCGTGGTCACTCAAATGTACCGTGATAGCTGCTTTCAAATTAGCGTGCTGTTTATACACGTGCAAGCACGTGTCATTCACTGTAGATATTCTCCGCGACGTTATGGCAATTTCGCGATAATTAGGAACACTCAGGACTTAACTCGTCTTAATTAGAGTGATATTTTAACTAATTATTAACAACACATGTAGCAATAACCCAATCTCCCAAGGAGTCCGTCGGACATATCTAAATGAAACTTGCTGGTATTTCACAGAATTACTCTTTTAACTCATAAAGTATGTCAAAGTGTAACCGAAATTAATAATTCAAATCTTTATTCCTTTTCATCTTTTGATGACTTATTTATCAAAACGTAAAATAATTGGAGCAAACAGAAAGAGGAGTGTTATATTCAAGGAGATGGGGGAGACTGAGAGGGGGGTTGTCTGGACCTCTCCAGTCAGTGACCACTAACTGACTCTCAATCCTGTTGTCAACACATGTAGGATACAGAGTGAGACGGATATCTTTAATGAGAGGGGGATTCTTGGATATTAGAGAATTTTGTTAAAAACTGACTTCCATAGAAGTGAGCAGTGGTTTATTAAATTTCATAAGCCTTTAAATAATCCCCAGATTAAAGTGTAATCGCCAAATCCCCCTTAAATATGCCTCAAATGTAATTCAATACATTGCACTATATAGGTTTCTTGCAAATCCTTCGTACTGAACGTTGCAGAGGGAGACGTTTTTATAGATATTGACGAAAACTGGAAGTTAATAAATCTTACCGTGGACAAAGATCAAAGAAAGATGGACTGGTGGAAAATAAACGCACCTGTGCGGCTATACTCTTATCTTCGAAAATTTTATTGCATTTATTTAATCAAACAAGAAAACAATTACCAAATTCTTTCTCCAGATTTTTTGCACGTTAGCGTAGTATTGGTGGATAATAGGCACGATCGACCCTCGTATCGCGGATCCCGTGTTGTAATTCTAGATCTCGTTACAAACGATCTTCAAAACCTCGTAAAATTTGTTTTCAATTAGATGATAAAAAAAATACATATTCAATACCAAAAAATAGTTGTATTTGATACCTCAGTACAGAGTCGCCGTCATGAAAAAAGGCAAGACATTATTTTTTTTTCTAAGAAAGCATTTGGAAGCATTCCGTTGCTTGCATTTTGTACTACTGAGTCAGTGTGCTAGTGGATTGTGTGAGTGTATAAACAAATCAAAACAAGGGGAAGTGAGGTATCAACAACTACCTTCATCGTCTCTAACCCCTACAACAGACAGAAGCTTGCCCTATAGATACACAATATTGTTTACTTTTCTAATAAGAATCACCTGTCCTATACCTGTATTCCAGGAAATTAATCATTTTACTCCTAGTGTGCTGCAGGATTACTTTGTGTTTTATTTGATGTGTTACATATTTTATGTGATGTCATTTCTTTGCATGGGATATCATTTATTTTCTTGGATGTTAATATTCTTTCCTTTGTATTTCTAGGTATTCCCCTTGCTATAAAAGGTGTGCCCGGACTCCTACCTGGCCAATATGGGTAAGATTCCTCTCGTTATCTACTACATAAATCAAACGAGAGAACGATATTGTAATATATTGTAAAACGTTTTTAGCATTCGCGTGATTAGATAAGGTGCTGTCTCATAATACATGTATAGCCAAATGGAACAATTATGAAAACTTGTGTAGGTGCATAGTGTTGTCATTTCATCAAAAGAAAATATTCTTAAAATGTATGTCGTAAGATTCATATTCCTCATTCCATTCATGTTTTACCAATTTTAGAGGATAGCAGATTTTGTTACCATGTGACGAAGTCTTTCTGGTCTAAATCAAGAGATGCTGTTACTATGCATCCCAAAAATTATGGAAGCAAAGATATCGGTGATTAAATTTTGGCAGTGTTTTTTCCGTTTGAAGTGTATTTTTTGGTCATTTGTTTATTTCTTTACAAACTTTCGTTCTTTTTTTGCTTGACAATACGTGTGATTCCTCTTGTTTCCATGACAATGTGATGAGCAGTCCAATCAGAGCACCTGTACTCACTCGTGATCACGTGACCACCTACATCCGGGTTCAGGTGCGCTGAGGAGGACGGCGTTTAGAGTCTGCTCTGGTTTTTGTGTGCAAATCGATCATGTCACACCACACTGAAGTTGACTTGATTTTGTTTAATTTTTCCCGTGTGGTGTTTTGCCATTGGACAGCGAGTGACGTGGGGTTTTTGCACTGTTAAAAATAATTTCATCAAATACCAGAATTATTACTTTTTTAACACAGATATAATACTATAATGCCCCTGTATATAATATACTAACACTGGTGAATTGTACTCCTGTCATTTTTTTTTTTAAATATTGATCACTTTTTGTAGGGTTCCTATGAACTGTCTCACATTTTACGTTTAGATCTTCACACTACTTTAAAATTATCATACTAATTAACAGCAACCAACTTGAAAGCGGAGTTAGGAAATGATTTTCAAAATCCGCTATAACAACAACCGGAAATCAGCAGGGTGTCGCTTTTGGTTTTCGGATTAGAGAATACGTTTGCCTTTATACTGATTTTGTTTTGTCATATTTTATAACGCTTACTGTACTTCTTGGCGTAGAATGCTAATATAAACGGATATACAGGAAGTAACCGTCATCCATTGCACGACATGCCATAGTAGAGAAACGCTCCTTCACATGTTGGACGAAAATGCTAGACGACTGAGAGCACCGATAAGAACATTTTATCTCGTCCATAAAACATTTCATTGAATGGTCAAACTTGCATTAAATCTGACTCGGTGTCAGTAAGCTTTGTGAACGAAAATAAATAAATGACTACCACCTGAATTGAGGGAGAGTGGCCTTTTCTTAAGATAAACTTTATCTATAGTTTTAAACATTTCATCCAAGATTCGATTTCAAAATGCCAAAAAATCTTAGATTAATTTTCAAGTGGCGGCGAAAGTTCCTCAAAATCTATTACAAAACAGTTTCAATGTAGGGGCTAAGTGGCTAAATTCTTTTGATTTGGGGAGTAGGTTTTTTTTCGTCAGAAGGGTCAGTATAATTCTGTGAAGAGATAAATTGTTCAAGGAACCAAACAGCGTTCACACGGATCGCTTCAACGATCAATGCAAGAATCAAAACCTTCCTCCAGCCCCACATTTTTAAGAAGAGACGGCGGCATCTTCAGGCAGACAAAAACTTAAACAACATCTGTTTTCAAAGTGTGAAAATCAGACCCATAAATGATTAAGCCCCCATGGAAAATTTTAAAAACATATGTCGTAGCATGGGAAGTATTTAGTCGGAATGGAGGTGAGAAATAAACATGGCGTCACAGGCAAGCTGTCCCTCGGCCTTCTGTTTCGGTTGGAATTAAACATCCTGCTAGTCTTTTATAAACAAAATCCACATTTTTAAACGCCTCCACTTCTTCATATTATAAAGTAACACTTGATAGGATCACTGCAGAAAATATCCAAACCAATACCTGGTGGCACTTGAATGCAATTAACATTGTTCTCTGTAATGTCATTATGTACACAGGGGCACACACAAAAACCACCACGAGGTACGTGTATATTAAGTTCTCTATGGTCGGTCATTATGGCCAAAGCAACTAGTTTGTTTTGATTAATGTATCACTCGTTTTGTACGTTGTCATTAGAAGCGTTCTCCGAGGATTAATCAGAGGACCAAACAATTATCAAGAAAAATATTTACATTTATTCTAACGAGGGGCAGATTTAGCGGGAAAGTCACTCGGGAGATACCGCGGGTTGTAATGAACAGAAGTAGTTAATCACCTCCATTCAGTTCGTTAATCCCCCCCCCCCCCCAACAAAATAAAAAAAAAAAATCATGGACACACGCTGAGAGGTCTACTGTAAAAAAAAATTATAGTTTAGAAATAGACGATTAATGTCAACATCTTTCTTTCCATCACGAAATGTGTACCTTAATACACGTGTTACGTGGAATAGAAATGACACTAAGACACATGATGAAAACTGATCTAGATTTCCTGGGCTTCATGGCGAGACCAATAAAGCGTTTTCTTCAATAAATCGGTTCTAGAATAGGCTATAGGGATAAGTAAATAATGCGGCTGGGAATGAAAACCACTTTCTCAGGTGAAATAATTCTGTTGTGATTTCTTCGTAAACACAGATATACACACATGAACTGGCCAAAATAAAAGACAGGAGAGCCAAGAGAGACGGGAACAAATAAAGAATATGATGACTCAATCCGTCAGTCGTCACAGCTTTCTCACTCTATACCACAAAGTCAGCTGATCCCTTTGAAACCGCGAAGAATTCTTTAATTCGGTCCATACAGAATGTATAATGAAACAAGGACCAGACAATAACCCTTTAATACATAACGAAATTTTGCTGATGAATAAGTAGTATTTTTCACACACACTTTTGATCAGATGAACATTAAATGATCATGACATTTTCGATGTTTTGGAGCCTTTATCGCACGAGGAGGACACATTTTTCCCTTGAGTATTAATTAAATCAGCCTCGGTGCTGTATCTTGAGTTTCGTGCCTTTCGCTGCATTTGAAATTTTATGGCTGCTTAGTTTTCATACATTGGCTTTCGTGAATTGATGCACAGATTATAAAAGTTGAAGAATCTGCGATGGATCCAGGGGAAGGGGTGGGAATAGCATTACGTACATGTATGTTCAGCTTTGATGTTTCAAAGGGTGTCCTGCTGCCGTTTATCAAACTTTGTGGTGGGTCTTTCTAGTGCTTTGATCGTGTTCTAGTGTCAATGCCGAGTACACTAATGCTTTACCTGTTTAGAGTTCCTTATCGAACGGTCTGGAACTTAAGACACAAAAAACATGGATCCGCCTATTATATCAATCAGTGCCCATGTACTTTCTCTCTAATCTACCGGAGAGGTTTAAAGAAAGTGAAACATTTCTTTGTAAACCTTATTCTGCGTCTGTGATGTGTAAAATGGCTGTAGTGTATTTTATTTGATGTGTATATATATCGAACATTTCCAGGATTAATAAACGACAGCACGAAATCTCGGTTCTGATAAATGACTTGATATTGATTAAACATTCCTGTGCTGACGAGGGAGTAACGTAAAGGAAATTTTGGGAATCTTCGAATTAGAACTTGTCCAATGCTATTTCGATGTCGAATCTTGCCCAGTTTTGATGTTCTGTAGGGCACGCTATTACACTGGAAACTAAGCCAATGTTGAAAATGCATTGGGGAAAAGTTTTTGACTCTCATGGTTGCTCATGTGAAATTTGTAAAGCAGAAAAATCGACGTTATTTCGTTTTTATGGCGTAATTTTATTTCCTCCGTTGTATAATTTACCAATACATTCAAACGAAATTCTCTAGAAATTTCATGATCCGTTACATCTACTGCGGAACATTTTCCAGGACATAAAACTCAAACAATCTAAAAGATTATGTTAACTTGAACCTTTGGCTTGATTGAAACTGTTGAAAAATATCCCAAGCTTCTTCTTAACGAAAACACAAATTGCTGAAAATCCTTGGTCGCTGAAAAGAGTTTCCGATGTGCAAATACAAATAGAAGTGGTTTAAATAGAGTCATAACTCCGCCGCTTCAGACAGTTCAGTGACAAATTTTATTTGCCAACACACTTACATTGTAGAGGGACTCAACTTGCATAATGGCTATGAATGATCAAGTATTCCAGTTTTGTGTTCTTCAAACTCGTCCCCTTTGTTTATCATAATTCACATGGATCATAATTTATGTCGAGTATCTTGTGATGTAATTGCATTATGTCGATAAAATACGTTGCTGACAACGTATTTGTTTTCTCATTTCAGATTCCCTCAGTATCTATATCCGTCCACAGCGTACGTCGCAGCGCCCTCTACCGCCAGTGTGCTCACCACCGCAGTGCCGCATTCACCCTTGTCGCCGACAGCCGCGGCCACCACCGGGCAGCTGCTTGACTATTCCACCGCATATGCTTCCCAATTTGGAGCATATGATGCTGCATATCCATACGCCTCAAACGCAGCAGGGCTGATTAGCCCCGCTGCTTCTGGATATACATACGCGGCCATCCCCCAGCCTGCACTCGTAGCAGGTGGAAGTGCGATACACTATCAGCCCCAACAAATACAAGAGAGAATGCAATGATGGCAATCAGAGAGACCTAGCAGTATTCATACCGAACTCAATTATCTAATGACCAAACGTCCGTCCCCAGAGAACGGAAAAAATTCGTGAACCACCACAAAGATATCAACTTTTAAAGGCATTTTTAGTTTACATCTATCAGTTTCAAATTGTTAATATTTTTGTGCATACAGGAAAATCGGTAAAGAATTATTTGCCTGATCTCTATGCAAGAACTGGACTGAGCGAAAGACTGTTAACGCTTTTTGTGTGGATGGGTGAGAGGGCGAGCTCTTGAAGTCTGTATTTATGACCTATATTGTGTAGGTGCGAATAGGATGGAAGGATATGTGCTTGATAAGCTTAGATTAAGCGTCCCAAGTGCAGTTCAAAATTATCAATTATTTATATATCATTAACTGTATCGAAGTATTTATAATATTGTTGTTGATATAAAACTGTTTTAATATGCGAATCACATGGATTCTCCGTCCATTAGCTCAACCTTGCCATCACATTTCAAAGGTCATAGGTCATGACATACAAAGACATCAGTCACATTAAATGTGAAAAGTAGATGATAATTATTATTTCTTAGATTTCATGACATCTTTCACCTCTTTTGCTAGGACGGAGACCACGTGTGAGAATGGATGGTAACAATCTTGTTATTGTGTAAAGTCGTTAGCCCTTTACATACTTAAATATTCGATATTTATAAAATATCATTGTTGTAACTGGACATTGTACATATCATTGTAATGTTATATATCAATAGGTAGATTTTAGACTAGTCTTGTTATTAATCTAGAGGCAACCGTAGTTAAAACACTATGCAAGTAGGAAAGGATAACCCATTGATAGAATATAGCATTCAATGGCAAGTGCTACCGTGATATTATTTGTATTACCGAATTGTCTTTCTTTATTTGGTTTTATTGACAAAAAGTGCAAATAATCGGACTATCGAATCACCTAGCATACCCGCCGTCCGCTAGTTTATAGTCATATCCCAACGAAAAAGGCTCAAGTGCCTTTTAGTCCCAACGCATAAACAGAATTGTTTTGCTGATCAAAATTATTAAAATACTTATTTGATTGAAATCCACTGCTGTCTCATTTTAGTTAAGAATAGATTGCGTCATCAGTTTGTGAGATTACGTGTGAATGTCTGTACACTTCGTCAGTGCTTCATGTATAGTCTGCTTGAGGATCAGATAAGAACTCTAGGTGGCGCTATAGCTGGGTATACATGTATGTGCATCATGTTAACCAATCACCCTTATAAGTTCCTCGTCCATCCCAAGAGGTTGCCATGGTGATAGGAATCTACTTTATCATGGTTTTTTCTCACGAAGAGACATTTTTTCATAATCTTCCAAATCCTCCTTTGATTAGGTGTTGTATAGAGCAGTTTTACGATTCGTTTAGCTATACTAAAATGGTCAATCTAGTCAGATTTTGAATTTTTGATTTGATCACCATGGCAACTCGTTGCATATTGTGTTCTAATGCGGAATAAAAATCTTGTACACCCGAAAGTATTATGGATATGAAAACGAGGTTTCACTATTTACGATGTAAATGATTTTTTTTCGACGATTTTCGCTTTCTTATTTGTGACGTAAATGCATTCCATTTTTTAAGAGAAATTTTGGTCCAATGTTTAATTCGCATACAAACCTCCGACTACAAGGAATATGAAAGAATATGTTTAACCTCGTTTTCATGTCAACTTTAAATCTATTGGTTGGCAATATTTGAATCCAACCATGCCTCATTTTTGTACGATTCTTGTTGGTATACATATTATATACAAAGGTATTTATTGCTGTTACGCTTTCAGAGAAAGACAAAATTTGTATAATGAAAGCAGGGGCGAAATCTTATTGTTATATTTTATTTATTTTACCCGACCATTAAAGAAAATGGTGGTTGGGCTTTTATATTGATGTATTATCATCGTAAATGTACAATGTATATATAACAATCATGAATATATTAACTTAGAAAACTAAATTAAACTATTAACTTATGAAACCGTAGTCTAGTATGTTATTGTCTATTTTATAGTAGATAAAAATCAATGTAAACAATCGACTTCAATGTGACATCATATGACAGTGTCAATGTGTAAAGCGGAACAACATCCGCGAGAACAGCATAATCCAATGTTACATAAAACAGACCATTTACTATGTTGACATTTACTTATGTTACAATCATGAAAACAAATAAAAAAACGAAATATTACACAATAGTTGTTGCTTACTGATCTTTGCTATGCTACCTTGCTGGCGAAGATATTGTTGCTGGCGAAGTTATTGTTGGAGAACAGTAAATTTGAAAGTTTCGCGGTCCTGTTCTATACAGTAGCATCAACAGGTTTGTTTCGTGAATTAACGTGTAACTTTACATTTTCGAAGAACGACTGGAGGTCTTTTTAAGGTGTTAATCACTTACTTGGAAATAGCAATATGGCAGGCTATAGATTTCACCTTGTGTCAACAAGAGACACTCTCGTGTTTGTTCAGTACAAGAGTATTGTGTTTGTACAAGATGGTAAATCTGCACCCTGTGACTAATGACATCAATCTAAGTACCCGATGATATTCTAGATGCCCATCTTTCATTAGAAATTCTTTTATCTAAAGGAATCTAAACAAACCAATGTTCTATTTTTACTGAAATAATTTTGCATTTGTTGGTTAACTTCACCTCAACTTCCAAAGAGCACGGAGGGACAACATTAACCTCGACGTTATTGTGTCTGGCAATGGATTTTAAATTCGAAGGTCACCGGGTTTGGGTTTTTTCTTTATTTGAGAGGAAACGGCAATAACCGTTAACATAGCCCACTATTACAAACAAGGGAAATGGTTTAACTCCGAGTACAGTGTAACATTAATACGACAGTTAGTAATTAGGCAATCAAGTTTCACTGCGTTCCATAGCCTTGACTAACACTGCACGAAGAAAAATAGACCCATTTTACTTGTACTTTGACTTCACGAGTACGCATACAAAATCACTCCGGGGATTACTTAGATCTGAGGGGAAGATAACTCTAAAATCTCTATCCATCGCAAAAGCATCTTTTTTCCTAATCCAAGAAGTTCGCTTTGCTACAGTACACATTTATGATTGGATTTGATTGTTTTCATTTCTAGTCACATGTGGATTTACATATAGTTTGTTTATCCTGCTCAGAACTGCACTGAATTTATTTATCTCATCACGATTGAGAGCGAACGAAAGTTCATTAAGTAATGTACATTTCAAGCGAAGGAGAAACTCTTCTGATGGATGCTTCGAACAGTCTTGCGCTCCAAATCAAAATGATAGTTCACCCACGAAGCGTTTAATGAGCGTCCAGGCGATGAGATTTTCTATCAATTCAATTTACTTTCATTATCTTAATTGCACAGAGGGTAGCCACGGTGTTATCACAACACCCTGGGCTGTGAATTCTCAGACCAATTTATGCATTAAGATGTTTTATCTCGGAAAAAAGGTGTTGATACAATGACCAACATGGAGAGATTACCTCTTAATCACCTGCTACTTCAGGCACTTGGCTAAGATTGTCATACATTGAAACGCCAAACAAAGATCAACGAACAAACAATGTTTGCTAGACGCTTTAACCCTCTCCATCTTTGTTTGTCTTTATGTGTCCATTTTTAAAAGTCTTCTACTTAACCTCACAGTGGAAAAAGATAAACAAGGTCGCAATTATTGATAAAGTGATCGTAATTGCGAAAAACTTTAAATACTGAGTATTGTTCTTAGCTCCTTGTAACAGCAAATCATCAAAGCGACAGCACTCCCGCCATCAATCGTTAGCTAGGATCTAAAGTGCACAAAACAAGGTACAGGTTTAATTAGAGTACACAACATGCTGTGTATTGAAAGCTGAACAATGAAATCGAACTCGCTTCCGCTGTGACATCGATTCACCACTCAAACACCACTTTGATCATATGACGTCATTTTGTAAAGTATGATGCAATACAGTAGGTCGCCGATTTTAACAGCATAAAATAAAGGTTAGCATGATGTTCTTGGGTAAAATTGCTCAACCGAGCCATCTTGCACATGAAATATGACCCATGCCTGGACCGCTAGAGGCAATCATACAGTAAGTTGAGACCTGAAACTGGGCCATAAAAAGTGTCCAAAAATAAGTCAAAAGCTTCAACTAGAGCACTGTGTACACCAAATGTCCAACAAGACTTTCATTCTATCTCAACAAACTGTATTCACCTATTTGCTTTGGGAAACATTCTAAATTATTCCCGTAGGAAATAATAGGAACCTCATATGACCAAGGGGTTAAGTAAATCTGGATCGATCTGAGTTTGTACTCTCTACAAGTATATGGATGATTGTTGTTATATTCTACATGTATAAGCTTAACATGCTGTAAACATTGTATTTCATTCGTAAATCCTCAATGTGGCCCCTCCATCAGTGTGGCCCCTCCCTTTGTCAGGTGAAGGAACAGGCGGAACAAGGTTTGTGTTTTGAACAGAATTTAATTTATTGTTGTTCTTCGCGGGATTTTCCTAACAGATAATCCAATTGGTTATTGTGAAAAAAAATTTAAATGGTTGTGTGAAAGGTTAATGGCAACACCAACGATAACACGGAGAAATTTTAATGAAAAAAGTATGATATAGTTGTATGGCTCATATTGTAAAGCTAACAAATATGATTTTAATCTGGTAATTTCTCATTATTCCTCGAAATTCTAAGAATGAGCAAAGAAAGTATGCCCATCTATTTTATAGAAAATTAACAGCAGCTACGTGTAATTGTAAGAAAGTAAAACATTCTCTTATTTATCTTAGTAAACAACTTCACTTAACCAATATCAGATCAAAGTTGATAATGTATTATATAAAAATGCTACAGTTTATGTAACGTGAAAATACCAATCCCAAGTTCAGAAATTACTGTCATATCGAAACAATGCCCGCGACAGATATGTCTGGGTACGCATCCTTCTGTGTTTTTTAAAGACCTCTCAAAGATATCCCGACTAACGCTGGATACGTCTGTCTCTACAGCATGCTTATTTGTACTGGGATATATACATAGGTAACCCTAGCATATGCACACGTACTTTTGTTTTATACTGTTTGTGGAATTACCATTTCAGTTACACTTTTGTTGGTTAATCCAATGTTGTTGTTGTTGTTTCGAAGCTCTTTAAAGAAACCTAAACGTGCGCCATATATATAGTGAACTTTGACAATCTCATTATTGGATCAGAATGAAATATCGTGCATTTCCTAGACCCGCTTCACTCTGTTTCCACCATGCAGTTGAATTTGTACTGTACGTGCTGCCTACAAACGTTCACATGCTTCAAAGCATTATCAATTTTAGATTACCAAAATCCTTAAGTTGCCGACAAGAGGTATGCCATCTTATTAATGTACTGTCCTGGAAAATTGCAAGGTAGTGCAGACTCTGAGTACATTCATCGTGCTTAACAAAATTGAAGTACAGCTACGCGCATTCTGTGATGTGTGAACGAAAATTGTAAAAACTACTAACTATATGAATTTACATTACTGTATAAAGTCGTGCGCATTACGTTTCAGGGACTATACGTTTTTTGGAACACACTTTACGCTCTGTGTCTTTCAAGCCTTAATTATCTCATTTATATCATCAAACAATATATATGTCTTTTGAGAGGCCGCATCATTGCATGGTTATTCGTGGATGACGCTCGGTTCCGTTTGTAGCTGTGTCAATTGGAATGGAATACTTTTCAAACTCTGGTTTATTGCAGAAACATACTCTGAACTACGTTATACGATCATCTTCATTGAAGGATAATATACATGTACATTGTATCTGACACAGAGTATTAAGATCTATCAATGTGTTCTTCATAAACCGTTACTGTCGAGATATATGTCAAAGCAACCTTAAACGTAATTGAATGTTACGTCAAGCATATTACCCTTCAGAACAAAGTATGTCAAGGGCGGTATTTAATGATGACGTAAAATATCAAAGAAATATCAAAATGGTTTTTCAAGGTTCACACAAATAAATTTAAATCGAGACTGAAATTCTTAATACGTCTCGCATTCTAAATAGCTGGGCCGCGGAACCTGCTTAGGTTTCCAATACCTCTACCGGCATGCACCGACCCTCCGCCAGTTAATTACCCCCTTGCGCTTGTAATGAGAACTATCAACTTTGAATTGCATTATGCTTTAGTATTGCACTTAAAATATTGATTTTTATCAATTTGACTTTAGGAAATGTAGTAATTGAGACTTCACTCAGAGACGGGCATTTATTATCATTATTATTTTTTTTTTTTTTGGTATTCAATCAAATGGACAATTAAAAAGACAATTTAGTTGCACCATGTCGTGACGCGTGCATCAAATATGATGTTATGCTGTTCTCATGTCAGAAATCTTCAAGGAAATTAAATAAATATTTTACACCTTCCATGATGTGTCTGATTTCGTTTTATTAACCGTCTCGTTTGTGACGTCAGTGTTTTTGTCACTAGAAAAGAAAGTCATTATTTTGAAACTTTCAACATTGCGATGTTGCAGCCAATTAGTAACTACATTTTGTAATTAGACGATGATCTAATGTGACTTAATGATATGGGCGGCCTCCTGGACCAGCTTCTAAATGTTTCAGGTGGCCCTGACGACAGGAATCCTCGTGACCTATGCTTATTTCCAAAGTTACTTCATTTTCTGTCGCGTCGAGCAGATTCACTATTGTACAATGATCACAGTCTTCAGCATAGCGTCATGAACTCAGTGTTTCGTGTTCGTCACAGAACATTTTCCGGTTCTTTGATCACGTATCAAAAAGAAAAATAGGATATTTCCATAAATACCAGAGCCAGCATTCGTTCCAGATCTAGAAACGTTCTTTAAGAAAGTCTCTTTAACAAACCGGTATTGCCAATATGAGATCTCCAATAATCCATAGTGCACAAAAGTAACACCGTGGTGAACTAGGAAGACGGTTTGAAAATATTTCCATTCATGGCGTTTAAATATTAGTGCTAACAGATGGTTTAACATGCCAACAGTTAATGGTACAGTTTTGATGTTTATATATACCGTGATGTAAGTCTACACTTACTATTCTTTGATGGGGGTATTTGGAAGTTTCTCGGAACTTTAATATCGATTCATTCTAAAGTACTCTCTATGAGTCGTGCATCAAGATAGAATGGCCATAAATTATGTCTCTTTCAAACTTTCCGACCTTGCTTTTTCACCTGTAGTGCTTTCTGTACGGTATGGCCTGACTGTACTTTTGTCATATAGACCACCCACTTCTGGGACCAAAGAAGATGATGGTAACCTACACGGCTGAGAGACTCTCTTACCGCCCTGTGTCCTTGTGTCCCCCGTGAAGAAAAACCGCGGGGAAACGTGGCACAATCTTCCAAAGATATTTCAGACGTGTTGACGAATTTCAGTTCCTGAGCTTTTCCACAATCATCACCACAATATGATACGAAATCTGATTTAATCCCGGAATTCCTGCCGCTATCCTTCTGTTTGTATGTTATCTTTAAGTCTTAATCTTTCGAGTGTTTCGTTCCTAAGGTTACTCTTTGTTCCTATTGAAATGTGTTTGAATGGTAGCGGAATATGTAGGTAAGTACAATGGGGGGCAACCCTGTCGGGTTAAAAGAGGTGAAGATTGACTCACAGGTGTCGCGAAAGAGTAACCCAAAACATGCAAAAAATATTTATTGGAAATAATTATATTAAAATGTTTGTGTGTTGTCACTTGAATACAAATGACAATGGTTGTATGATGGGGGATAGCTGTGACTAGTGTTACAGCTATTCTGGTGTAATTAGTTCCCCTGCTTTGATGTACTAATGCATGATGAATTAACATAGTTACATACTAACGTGGTACGCGTCCGACTCTACTACAATGGGATTGTTTATTGAAACATTCTAATTCTTTAATTGTTGTATGCTGTTGGTTTTTTTCAGTGATAATAACTCAACTTGGAAACTTCTACACGGTTTTGTTTCGATATCGAAAAACAATATGCAACAGTAACTGCTGATTTGACAGGTTATTTGTATCATGGAATACCATACAAAGGAATCCTTTATCTTCTTCGTACCTGTTGTGAAATCGTTCAATGCTCACAGTCTATCAAGTAATTTGAACGCTTTAAAAGAGTTCTAACGACTAATTGTGTGACCAAAACGCGTACTGACTGACGAGACGAGACGGACAATCGATAATTTGAAACAATAACGTCTTCCTCATAACGTCAATCAATCAATCAATTAATAAATAAATAAATATTAATCAAGCAATGTATAAATCAATTAATTAATTAATATATCAATCAATCAATTAAACAATCAATCAATATCAATCAATCAATGGATTTGTTTTTGTGCAATACAAAGTAAAGCATTGAAAGGGGTGCTAATACACTGTAAACTAAAAGCAAACATGCATGAACAAGTTACAAAAAAGGAGAAAAAAGTTTAACTTTGAGAACAAACTCTCTGAGTCTCCATGATATTAAGACTAGCTTGTTTTATAAATATATCAGTGAAGTTAAATATGTAATGAAATTCATCACCAATTCCTGCACTTAACAATACACATATATCAACAGTTTTCTTTCACCCCAGGACGGATATTGCAGTATTTCTTTTCAGTAATGACTCAGAATTCATAAATCTGATTCCATTTGAAATTATTCATATTCATTGGACAAAATAAGAATCGTTATCGTTATATGTAAGACAAAATGTGCGGCATGAGTCGATATCCAGTATTATATTTTTTTTTATCCGCTCGTGCATACACGCCTAGACTAATTAAGACATGAAAAGGTAGAATAAATACAGATCATATAATGATAAAACAGTGGACCGGTGGGGTGGCGCATATAAATATCCATCACGTCTGTCCACTGCCTAGACAATTATGTGTATTGGTTAGGTCTGTTTGTTTGTTCTTTTACCATTTTATCTAAAATCGTTTTTTTTTATCTCCTTGATATGAAGAGTTCTTATATGATTTCCAAAATACGTGTAGAGTTTATTTTGTAATAATTTTACTATTTTTCGTATATCGGTCTGGTTGACTCAATGGGTATATCCGCTAACTATACAGATAGTGATGCGAGTTCGATCTCCGATTGATCCACAGATCCCCTCTCCCTGCTTGTACATGTACACAATGTACAATAACACACATACACGCGAGAACACACACACACACACACACACACACAAACATACATACACATATACTTGCCACAACTATACGAATTATCAAAGTATATTAACTTCCCGTGGGGATCCGGGATAGAATAGGTCATCAGTACCCCTTCCTTGTCGTAAGAGGCGACTAAATGGGGCGGTACTTCGGATGAGATCGCAAAAACCGAGGTCCCGTGTCACAGCAGGTGTGGCACTATAAAGACCCCTCCCTGCTCAACGACCGTAAGCGCCGAGCATAGGCCTACATTTGTAGCCCTTCACCGGCAGTGGTGACGTCTCCATATGAGAGAAATATTTTAGAGAGGGACATTAAACAATATTCAATCAATCAATCAAAGTATGCTGACTCTGAAAATTATTTTTGCAGGAACAAGATGGATGCATGTGGATTGTACTTGAAACGTTACAAAAACATATTATTGTTGAGAAACGTAAGCAATATCACGCAACATGAGCTTTGTGGTCGATCTGGACCAGGAAAGGAGGCTGTTTTTGCTTTGTACTCCTCATTGACTGGGCGTTAATTGTGATTGCTGTTGTTTGTATAGTGTGTACGGAGATATTCCGTTCAGGACCAGTCAATATCAGTATATATATACCTTAGTGAAAAAAATGTTAACTAGAGGACCAGTCAACATCAGTATATATATACTTTAGTGAAGAAATGTTAACTAGAGTACCAGTCAACATCAGTATATATATACTTTAGTGAAGAAATGTTAACTAGGGGACCAGTCAATATCAGTATATATATACCTTAGTGAAGAAATGTTAACTAGAGGACCAGTCGACATCAGTATATATATACCTTAGTGAAGAAATGTTAACTAGAGGACCAGTCAACATTAGTATATATACCTTTGTAAAAACATATTGACAAATTATGTTTAAGAAAATGGGGAGAGAGAAAGAGAGATCCAAATTATAATAAAACGAAGACCAAATTACATGTGAAAGCTTAAATACCAATGGTTTATGGTTTCATTACGTCATTACTTATACAGGAGATGTTCATACTCAGAACCCATAGAAAGAAATAGGCGTTGTAATTGTTCTCAACAACGACGTGAGGGTACTGTTCTTCATTCAGGGATCCTCTGTGTGAAAGCCTGGTTAACCGGAGGGGATTTCAGGTAACAATACAGATTTCATCACAAAATTATACCACGTATTAGAACGGCTTATTAAATATAATGCAAAAAACACATCTCTTCGAATAATAAAAACGGGTTTTTTCTTTAAAAAAAACTTGCATATTGATTAATTTTGAGATACCATTGATTCGACCAACAAAGCGATTTAAAATCAAAAAGCTTTTTTTATACGAACATGACAAAAATATCGTAACGAGATAAATATTTAAATGGACGACATTTATCATTCTGGAGACAAGTTCTTGTCGTGTTTTTACCTCCAGTTTTACGAGAAATATCGCTTTGACTTATTAGACGATTTCTACAAAAGACTTAACGACAACAAAAATAAAAAAAAAAGGGGGGACCCAAAAAACAAAGCCTATGCAGTCTTTGTACGACTGTATAAAGCAGCGCCAAAAGTGGAGACGCCATGCTGTGTAACATTTTGTTCGATTACTCTTGTATTTTATGGGTAGCAATAATTTAGATTTTGGCATTTGAAAGATGTGTTCGGTAATATTCGACTGTATAGGAGGTCATTTAGGAATATTTAAAAGCATATCGATAACAGCTTAGCAGCCATACCGGGTATCATGCACCGAATATAAGGTGTGAAGATTTCTTCAAGGACATCGTGAAAGATAACACGGCTTATATTGTCCGTTCAAAGCAATCCCCACGAGAACAAACTGTATGTTCAGTATGCCTCTTCATTTTCGAAGACCAGTCCTTCCGCCCGTCTGTTTATTTCCCGTCTATAAACATTTTCTCATTTTTCATACACCTTTTGTTTTTCGTTGGGTTTTCTTCAGATTATATACATGTACATTTGTATCGAGAGACATGATTCTCTCTTTCCATATATTCTATTTCAACACGGTTTCTCTTGAAAAAAAAAATCAATTAATCCTTCAAGTCATTTTAAAATGCTACACCTCCTACGTTTCTCGTTTAATTTCAACAAAACTTTGTGCAATCTGACTAAAGTACAGACCTATATCACTATATATATAATACTATAGGTCTGTACTTTAGTCAGATTGAACTTTGTGCAGATGAAAACTACAAGGAGTGAATAAATACGACACCCCAGTTTGACAATCCGGAATAATGTTCAGGTCTTGTGGAATCTTTGTTACAGAGAAGAGATTTCAAATACATGTCAAATGTATGCTACTCCTCAATTTCTTTTTAAAATATTTTAATAAAACGTGCTCTTCCCATAGACGTCAATGTTAAATTCTAGGTGAAATAAATCAAGCAGTAAACACAATTTTGAAAATTCCTCTGGTGTATTATTTTTATTTGATCAATCCTTCAAAATGATACCATAATTACAAAAATCCCACCATCCATTTATTAGATATAAAATATGGTCGTTATACATTGAATACCTTCAGCTCCCAGTTTATGAAACGTAATTTAAGCTAGTAAGAGTTTTTAAAAGATATTGGGGGAATTTTTATTTTGACATGTTTTATCTGGAAATGATTATCCTATTGATGATAATGGTATTATTTATCATATGAAAAGGTGACGATATCGAACAGTAATCAATCAGAAATTTACTCAAAAATCAAGAGTTGGGCAAACACGGACCCCTGGACATACCCGGTATCAGAGCTGGGATCAAGTGCCCAGAAGGAGCAAGTATCCCCATGTCGACCGGCCACACCCGTGGCTCTTGATCAGGTAAACGGAGTAATCCGCAATCAAAATCAGTATGCTAAGAACGGCATAACAATCGGTATGAAACACGTCAGACAGCATTGACCCAATGGCAGGTTGTATTGGCAAACTCGATCGTTAAAACGGCCATATAATTTGCGAAATGCTGACTTTCAACGAGACTGTTGAAACCCCTGCAACATCAACGTTTTTTCAGTGGCCTGCCTCGTTTTAAAAACTGATCATACGCAGAACAAGCTCGCATTATGAATCAGTCGATACACATACACCCCCATATGCATGTGGTAATGGAATGTTCTTAAACAGATATAGGAAGTTGACAATGTAGAAGCTGAATGTGTTTCTCATATAGGATAACGACAGAGATTTGGAACGGTTTAAAACGCAGTCATTTTCATCTTGTATTGAATTTTGTCTTTGAAGGTTGTATTTTTAATTCATGTATGAGATCATCCCTGAGCTATGAGATACAGATTGTGCCCTTCCCCATTATCCTTATTTCTCTCCTCGTCATGAAATACACGAGGCTGTTACGTTGTCCTTTCCTTAACCCTTTACTTCCCTTGTCCTTTAACTTCTTCCTGTCATTAAGCGCTATTTTGGCTGTTACGCTGTCCTTTCCTTAACCCTTTACTTCCCTTGTCCTTTCACTTCTTCCTGTCATTAAGCGGGATTTTGGCTGTTACGATGTCCTTTCACTTCTTCCTGTCATTAAGCGGTATTTTGGCTGTTACGATGTCCTTTCACTTCTTCCTGTCATTAAGCGGTATTTTGGCTGTTACGATGTCCTTTCACTTCTTCCTGTCATTAAGCGCTATTTTGGCTGTTACGATGTCCTTTCACTTCTTCCTGTCATTAAGCGCTATTTTGGCTGTTACGCTGTCCTTTCACTTCTTCCTGTCATTAAGCGCTATTTTGGCTGTTACGCTGTCCTTTCACTTCTTCCTGTCATTAAGCGCTATTTTGGCTGTTACGCTGTCCTTTCACTTCTTCCTGTCATTAAGCGCTATTTTGGCTGTTACGATGTCCTTTCACTTCTTCCTATCCTTAACTGCTCTTGTAGTGGTATCTGGATGTTTGATGTTTTCTCTACTCGATTGTTCTACAGCTTTCCTCAAGCACGTTTTCTTTCTGGCTTCCATCCTAGAAAAGTTCTGCAATCATCAACGCCTTTTCCCCCAGAGTATATGTCCTTGTCAGTTTCATCTTCGTTTTGTATACAGCTGGTGGTATCCACTGACAAGACCAGTATCAGTATTCTTTCATTTGTAAATCGTTTATTTCTTGGTATTCTTCGTAAGCGTTTTATCTGCAATGCGTCCAGAAGTTTTTCATCTTTGTGTTTCGTGATCTTCGCGTTTCGCATGTAACACTGGTCTTACCAAAGTTTTAATCAGATGTATTTTCGGTCACCCACCTATTTCTATGAAATGCCCCTCTTTGTTTCTATAGCCTTTTCTGAATATCTTCGTCTCCACCATCTTCTTTGTCCACAATAACACCTAAGTACAGTGTACATGTATATAGATTGGCTCACATCTTCTACTGGCTCAATGTTTTCTGTTCCTTGTGTAATCCGTCCTGAATGTTCATCATTTCCTTATATTCGACTAAGTCCTATCCTTGATGTCTATTATGCTAATTTGTTGATAAGTTCACTAAAATATCGAAACCTTGAAGATAGTACATCAATATTATTCATGTCGTCCAGGTCTTAAAGGTTGTAAAGTCCCATCTGATTCCTTGTTTTTCATTTCGGCTGTTGTCTTCTGCCCTACCCAGTCTGTTGCTTTAAGAATACAAAAACCGGATATAACAACCTTGCTGTACACCAGTCTTTATCTGGAACCATTCTGATGCTTCGTTTTCTTCGATGACTACACAGTATAATCCCTCGTACATGTACTGAATCCCGTAACTCCGTATAATGTCCTATAAACTTTCCCTGTGCACCTAATCGAAAACCTCAAAGTCAAGAAAAGGTGTGTATAAATTGGTACTGTCCCTTCATTCGTTTGCTTTAAATTGGTTCTTAAAAATGAATATCTATTCTGTTTTTCTCCTTCCTGGTTTAAATCCTGCCAGCTTTCTCCAGAGCTTCCGGATCCCGTACACCCCTTTCTTAATTCGGCCAATAATAATTCTGCAGGGTACTTTGCTGATAACAAGCAACAAGATCACCTCACGACATTTATTGCAGTCCCATAAAACTGTAAGAGGCAACAAGGTCACCTCACGACAGTTGTTGAAGTCCCTTAAAATTGTAACATGATCACCTCACGACAGTTATTGCAGCCCCTTAAAACTGGAACAGGCAACAAGGTCACCTCACGCCAGTTGTTGCGTCCCTTAGATTGCCCTTCTTGAACCTATTTTCCATGTCTTTAGCCAGATGTCTTCCTCCCGTATCTTGTATATATTTGCACACGTCTGGATAATGTTGTTCCCATATCCTGTTCAGTAGTCCAGGTCCTATTTAATCTGTGCCTGCCGCCTTCCCACTTCGCGTTCTTTTCAGTGATTTTATTTCACCTAATGTCTATATCCCTGTATTACTCGATATCATTTTCTGTAATTGGGTTTATCGGATCTCCACAGTTCAAAATCTCAGAAATGTTCAACCTATCTTTCCATCCCGTCTTTCTCTGTAATCAGCATACCCTGGTTGTCCTGTCTTCCAACAGTTTGCCTCGTTTTCCGCCACTGAGCATCTTCGTATTAGTATACAGCTTTATGACCAACAGAATTCTCTGCAGTCTCAGCTTTCTCCTCCATTTTCTCGAGCGCTCCTCTTTCTCTTTCTCTGCATAATCACTCTAAGGAAACTAATAAACAATGACAAAGCCATGATAAGATGGATCTGCCTTCTCAATCCTGAAGTGAATGTCACCTTTGAGTCTCTTATTACTCAGCTTAACATTAGAAACATCGCTGATGTTATCCAGACATGTAGGCTGAGATGGTTAGGCCATGTTGAGCGCTGTACAGGTTGGATATCACAGGTTCGTACATTGAATGTCACTGGATATCGAGCTCCAGTTAGACCAAAACTGACATGGAATGAGATAGCAAAACGATACCTAGAGTCTACAGGATTGGATAGGATCAATCCACTGGATCGCCAAGTATGGAAAAACAAATTTTGACCTCGACAGGATTAATGGAATCCTTCATTAGTACGAGTGTGGGATAGGGAAATTCCACCGAGGAGACAAGATTCGCAGTCTAGGACGAGGCTTTGTCGAGTCCTAGACAGTGATTCTTGTTCCAGAGGTGGAATTTCCCTATCCAACACGAGTAAATAATGAAGGGTTATTTTTCTCACATTTTACCTACAGTTTAGTGCATAAATTTAGGAGCTTTGAGAAAATTCTAAATTATCAAAATCCTCATTTGAACTTCGATGCAAAAACTAATTAGATAGGGAGAAAGAGCATACCTGAAAATGGTTTACACTGTTAGTGTAAACTAAAACACCCAAGGTTGTCCACCAGAAAGTTATACATGTACTACATTAAAATTTAAAGAAAACAATGCAAAATATTTTTTCTTCACCGTGTAACGTAAATCTTCACCGTGTAACGTAAATCATAGAAAATATTTTACATCACAATCAAATGACGCCGCAGCAGTATACAGAAAAATCTCACATGGGTAAAGTCGATCTCACACGGGTGATAATGTGAGAAAGCCAGGCCTCGCCCTTGCAAAAGACTTAATTTGGCCTGGATAATCAAAATGGATGATGTTGATGATGTTGATGTTGATGATGATGATGATGTTGATGATGATAATGTTGATGATGATGATGATGATACGCCTTTCTTTCAGTCTGGCAGATTTCACAGTCCCTAGCTTTCCCTTTATTTTCTTTCTGTCGTTACAAGATTGATGTATCAGTGAAGCTACACACCCTAAATAAATATATGGTTATGTATTTTCGTTTTGAGAGTAATTTCCATCATTTGATAGTCACTTATTATTGCCCGTTACTTCAGAAAACATATTAATGACAAAGACAATTTCGTGCATGTACTACCAAGAGAATAAGATACTTTATACTAATTATATAATTAAGTATTTTGAGAACTAATTGTCCTTGGATTTTCATTTCCCTGGCTGGAAAATCTAGTCTATGATTGCTTGTAATTCATTGACGATTGTAAGCTGTCCCACATTCCAAACACATTGAGGATAAATCAAATCATAGCAAAGATGCTGTATGAATTACTAAAACTGGAAATGTGGAAATTTACGCGCGGTGATATTTCACCAAATACGCGATTTCAAAATGTTCGTGTAAATTACCCTCATACGTATCATTCCCATAGTTCTGCAATTCATTGATTGATGATACTGACATCGCGTAATAAATCACAACGCGTATGGTTCGCAAAGGAAATGCGCGTAATTAGCAACACGCGGAAATATCCACGTTTACGGTATACGGAGATAGATACAGGAACACGGTTATTCATATCTTAAGTCTAGTTGATCTTACAGGAAGCACTATCAGTTGAGCTCTACAATAAAACTAAATCATCCAGATGATGTGAATCAAAGTTTAAATCGTAAACTTGATTTACCCTACACCTGATAAGGTCTTTTTGACTAAGCGCTAAATGAAATATGAATCCCATGATCATAATAAAAGAATATTATTGAAAACATTACTGAAAATAGATTATAATGCTCAGATATAATTAAAACCGCATTCAGCAACAAACGTAATTGCATGTACACTTTCTGGTGCAGCTGTGCAAAAAAATTGACATTTCATTGACAACATTGGCTATTCTGGGAGAGAATCGATAAATAAATCAATCAATATCAGGATTAACCTGTACTTCATAATCTTTCCTTACACGCTTTCATCTTTTGTGGTTTAATTTACAGTGTCCCAGGGACCTTATGATTAAACGTGTCATGCTGAAGAGCTTTGCCGTGCATGTAAACTGCAGCTATGCTGCGGATTATGTATGCATTATGTACCCCGGATATCGCGTATGAGGGTGTTGACCTGACCGGGTTTATGTTTTATTTACACTCTTAGACTTCCTCGTTTTTAAATGTTTGAGATCCCCACTGGCACTGACACAAAGAAGCGTTTGACACAAACACGAGAAACATATAGAGAAAAGAAATCTATGAGTCACTTGGTCCTTGGTCCAATTGAAATATCTGCATATCAATATAATACATGCATTGTATTTTGTGCACCAAATTAAATATTTTTTCTATAAAATGTCAGAAAAAGAATTTCTGAAAAAGACTTAAGAATTCTGGACAGGTGCTCATTTTCCAGTGACCTAGCTAAGATTGATTATTCTAACCAACCATTATATTCATTTGATTATAAAGAGAAGCGGTCTTTCTCGTCTTGTATCTCTCATATCAAATTGAATAATTCACGTTCCATGTGGGAGAATGTGCAATATATGTTGGCGACGAAAGACAAATATTTGACACGACTCTTTACCCATTGTACATTGTATTTCGTTCGTGTTTTCGTATCGTTTCGGTGGTGGGTGTTCCTCACACATGTGAGAGGTAGGTGTCGGATTTAACAACTAGATAGTGGTTTAATTCGCCATGAGAGCACGAAACTAGAGATACTTGCACAAATGAATTTGCATTGTCGTAGATTTACATCCTTCAATAATCATTGCAGTCAGTGAGAAGCTATAGGAAGGTTGTTGGTGGTTGTATATTGTTTAACGTCCAGCTCGAGACTTTTTCACTTATATGGGGACGCCACCATTGCCAGTAAAGGGCTGCATATCATGCCACACCTGTTGTGACACGAGGCCTCAGTTTTTGCGGTTTCATCTGAAGGACCGTCCCATTTAGTCGCCTCTTATGACAAGCTAAAGGAAAGACTTGATGCAACGTAAATTTAGAGCTTATTACAACAACTGCAGCAATGTTTCATATCTTTTATTTGAAAGGAAATTTGTATCGTTTGACATTTTAGCCAATGTTACTATTGTATAAATTAATCATAAAACCAAATTTTCATTTTCATTCACATTATACATGTATTTTTCGCCATCTTGGTGTTCATTTGTAATCGAAATCATCATAACTTGCATTTGATTCTCTTTGGTCAAATAATCGAAATATCATACTTTTCATTGAAATATTTTTCCTTTAAAAAAATCCACCAAAATAATTATCAGCAAGACAATCAATAATATTGAGAGAATATTTACAAATGATTGAAAGTATATTCTTCTTATTAAAGTTCAAAAAACGTCATTAATAATCATGATGATATTTGTATAATCTTAATTAATTTTTAACACCGCTTTCCCATGCTTAAGCTAGTGATTTAATTCTTTCGAAGATGACACTAGTAAAAATCAATATCAATTTCCTGCTTGGAATTATAATCCACGGGACGTTTCGTTCGATTCAACAAGGGATATTTGTGTCTCCATGATATCTAAACGACACACGACGACCTGCATTTTCAATAATGCATATGCACATTTACACTGCACTCGAAAGTAAATGTTCCCCTATGAAATGACTCTACGCACCCATTGTTTGTACATTGTTAGTAAGATTTTCCGTTTTTATTGCATATGTACAAGTTCAAGGTCAATTTAGATAGGCTTTTGGTTTATCTAGAAAATAGAAATCAGATTTTACGTGGAAAACTGCATTTCATTATTAATGAATATCTCAAAGTTCCATCCTTAATTGTATAATCACCATCCCAAAAAACCACCAGATTTGTTCTATCTATTAAACATTCATCGTCATAAATATTACGCACAATTTAGACCTAACGTTTGAACAGTAACTTTGAATTCACAAGAAGACTTGGGAAGGAATAAATTATCAAAACGAAAGATTTATTTCCCCAGTTCGTTTAGAACAACAGGAGTAAAACGAAAGCGGATCTACCCTTGTTTCTGTTCGTGCGTGTAGGTCTGCCCTTTAGATTTATATGACATATCCAACGCTGCAATGTTAGACCTTTCCCATTGATATTCTATTGTATGATTTTTCTGTTTCTGTTTCTGTGATATAATTTTTAATTTAGATAGTGTATTTATACTCGCGCTTTCTAGAGAAAGCTTGGGTGTGTTGTTGTTACCCTCCTGGTCCGTCCGTCCGTCTGTCTATTTCTTCTTCCTCGAGCTCCTCTTTTATTATAGTCCGGCTGATTGGTGCATATTTTAAGCAAAATTGCTCACTTGATGAGGAAAGCATGAAACTTTCTACACAAGTTCTTAAATGTATAAGCTTCAATATCAGCTATGGACCCACTTTCAGAAGTCCAATATGGCCGCCATTTTCAAGATGGTGGAAAAGTGATAAAATCCCTTTAATTTCCTTCGCTCAAAAGTTTCATGTAACCAAAAAAAATCAAAGTTCTTTTTTAATAACCAATAATGTATGGCTCTAAAAAGTTCAACTTTTCCTGTAATTGCAGATCTAATAAAGTTCAGTAAATGAATAATGCTTTTAGCATATTTTTGCCCAAGATAGTATCCCCCTTTTTCTGACCAAATAATGATTTTCTTAAAAGCATCAATTGAAAAAGAAAACGAGTCTTTTTGGAATAGAACAAAGAGAAGCAAATGCTTTAAACATTTTAATAAAGTTTAAATGTTGGGAACAAGGTTTAGTCTCTGTCACATTTTCCACCACATTTACAAAGAGCAGTACAGGTTATATTAGCTTTGACACATTGACACCTCCCTCTACATCCACTCTGAGGCTTGCATCCACATTTGATTAGCTCATTGCAGGATGCTGATGCTTCATGTAACACTGTCGAGAATGGAATCCACATATTTGCTTCATTGCTTTTCCACCCCCATGTTCCTGGATCCACTGTTGGAGAGGTGGGTTCAAGACATCTGTCCCAGACTTGGCTAGCCATGTAACAGGCTCATTTTGTGTGCTGAAGCAGTGCTGCTTCTGTTGGAGGAATATTATCAATTGCCCTGCCTTTTCTAGTAAATAGGTCCATTATTGCATCATTGACTGTTACACACTAACCTTTATCGTGCATGAGTACAACAAAGCGCTGTACTTCTTCCATGTGACCCACAACAGCTGTTGGTAACATACTCTTGTCGCTGAAGTTGTAAACTGTTTCCGTTATTTGTCTATAGCTTGTCCATGTGTCTCATGCTCTTTTCTTACCCTTGTTTGCAAATGATGTTACCTGATCACAGCCCGTGAATGCATGGAAAAATAAAAGACCATGTGACTTCTGGGGTCCAAGAGCATTGGCAATGTTGTGGACTGACTGGTACCTAAAGCTCTTTCCAACTCCTAAGGCAATCTACAATTCTTTCATCTGTTCAGTTTTCTTAAAACAAGATATGGCTTAAACCACAACATCAGTATCAACTCTCCGAATCATGACACACTCGTGTCTTTCATCAACTGCATCCTTAACATGAAGCTTCATTCGTGTATCTGCCTCTTCCTGTGTGCATTGGTTCTAGTTGACTAGTGTCTCTCGGCTTTAATCACATGACATAACTGCCTTCAGTATTGATGATCTGTTTCTCAGCACAACATACACTTTTGTCTGATACCAGCTGTTGTGATAGATAGGCAAACAATTCCATCTTGTTCTCATCTACTCGCAAAAAAGCTTCTCAATTTCCTGGAATTCTAGAATCTGGCAATACCCTACTTTTCATTCCCTTTCCTCTTCTAGGTCTTTCCGATTTGTTTACGCTGTCTGTGAAATACTCGTCCCAAACTATATCAACTCTTTTGACAGAGTGAAGCTGATTCTGAATATATAACGATCTAG
Source organism: Ostrea edulis (assembly GCF_947568905.1). Lineage (NCBI taxonomy): Eukaryota > Metazoa > Mollusca > Bivalvia > Ostreida > Ostreidae > Ostrea > Ostrea edulis. The sequence continues at coordinate 16,961,319 of NC_079169.1, forward strand.
TTCGTCAATACAACCTCGTATTGGGTCAAATGCTGTCTGACGTGTTTCATACAGATTGTTAAGCCGTTCTTGGCACACTGATTTGACTGCGGATAACTCCGTTTACCTGATCAGGATATGGGGCTCACGGCGGGTGTGACCGGTCAACAGGGGATGCTTACTCCTCCTAGGCACCTGATCCCACCTCTGGTGTGTCCAGGGGTCCGTGTTTGCCCAGCTATCTATTTTGTATTGCTTGTGGGGGTTGTGAGATTGATCACTGTTCGTTATCTTCGCCTTGCATATGGTACGACAATATCTCTGAAGTAATCTTCAAACGTTTTACTCCCCCTTGGTTTCAGCATGTTAATAAGGGTAGCACCATCTATAACCAAGACGTCAACGTTCGGAGCCTCACTGCTCGATTCTGTAATTTTATCTAGTTGTACAAGATCTGATTTTGATCCATGGCGTATTTAAGTCACCAAATTGTGATAGGGATGGTGGATAAGCTTGGTTTTCAAGTTTGAAAAATTCTACAAGATCATCATTTCGAACTTGACATGACACATATAACTGTGAAAAAAAGAGAACAGTTTTGTTTCAATGTTGCAATTTGTTGTTTCTCCTTCGATTTTGTTCTAGGTCGCTGACGACTAAACAAAAAGAGCTTATTTTGTTTTATTGATTCGTAAATAGACTTTGAGTTACTCTCTAATCATTCTCGTACAAACTGGTGAAATTGCTGTCTTCCAATATCTTCTACCTTTCTAACTGTTTCTGCAACCTTTTTGTCAACAATATCCCGTAAGTCCAAGATCAGTAAATCCTCGCTCTGTTCCAAAAAAGGATTGTCCATATCTCCTACAACTGAACAGAAATCTTTGACATGCTTTGCAAATGTGTTTTGTCGACTCATGACCTGTTCATGGTGCCTTACATCTGGTCCTTTGCTTTGATCTTTCTTTATTTGTTCCTGAACAGATTCGAATCATTTATTGCTCTGGCTATTTCTGGACCAGATACCATCCACTGTTGCAGCTGAGCCATATTCTCTGTAAGGCCGATTGCTCCACCATCTCCTTTCACTAACTTATTGTTCTGCCCATGTGCTTGATATGATGCTATTGATGAAAATCTATTGTGAGATTTCTTCACAACAAAATTCCCATTCTGAAACTCCTTGTACACTTCTGGCGCATTATCCTGTAGCGTAATCATGTCACGTAAGTGAATAGGTAACCATCTACCAAAGTTTGGATGATTGAGCGCAAAGAACCAGGGAATAAGAAGTGAAATTGAGTCTATACAGTTGGACATTGCCGTCTCTCAATGATCTGATGAAACCTAATATTGCAATTTCAAACCTCAAAGTTAAAGACCAATACTTGAAAAGGGGACTTTCATTGTCTCTTTGTTCACGCCATTCTTCAAATATTAGCTGATCATTTCCAGGGTCCTGTACTGTTATATATCTATCATAAAACCGCTTCATCAAAATATATTAAGAACAAGCAGTCACCTCATGTGCGTGTCTTGTCCGTTTCACGTGGGATGCTTTGAGGAATAAATTGGCGATACCTGAACTTGCTATATCAGCTTGACATAGTGTACTGGTCCAGTCACTGTTGTCTAACTAATCGCAAATTGTTCTAAATGCTGCAATTTCAACGTGAAGACCACCAGATAAGATGACAACATGTTTTCCTGATTTTCATATGCATTTGTATCCTAAAACCATCACCTCTTCAAGAAATTATCAAAATAAATTATTAAAACAGATAAAAACTTAGGCTACATACCCTATGTAACCATTACATTGTCTGCTTCATGTTCCTGTCAAATATTTCAGGTACGATAGCCCGCGTGTGTCATTGTTACATGTAAAATGCAGAATGGTCTTGATTAATTTTGAATTAACTGCTCAATTGAATTTTGTCAATTTTTGATATATTAAGTACATAAATTAATTTATATTAAAAAAATTAATCTATCATCAATTCCCATGAACTCATTTGAAAACATGTATAAATGTAATACTACTGAGCAGCAGTTAAAGAAATGGCAGTCATATTGAACTACTATCATTTCTAATCATTAAGGCTTCCACTTTCATCACAATTGTGTAAAATTTGGAACTCATATCCTCAAAAGTAGTGTTGTTTTAAACAAACACGCAAACAGATATTCAATATGGCGGCCATTTCAAATATGACAGTCATATTGAAATATTACACCGTTTAAACATTAGGGCTTCTAACGCAACCGCAATAGATCAATTGTGTAAAATTCTGAACTCCTAATATCAAAAATAGTGATTCTATCAAATAAAGATGAAAAAAGATATGCCATATGGCAGCCATTTTGAAAATGGTGGTCATATTGAATTTTGAGAGTGGGTCCATAGCTAATGTTGCTTAGTACACCTAAATGTACTACCATGCCAAATTTGGTGCTTTCCTCATCAAGTGAGAAATTTTTTCACCAATCAGCCGGACTATTACCATCTTCTTCCTTGGAAGACAGTATACAGAGTTGAAGTGCTTTACAGTCTTCGGACTGTACACTTACTTTCTGTTGTGGTTGGTAAAAAATGCATGATGTGAATTATTTTTAAATTTCCATTGGTTAAAATGCCGTTCTACCTATGGGAGATAATTTTTCTGTGATTTCATTTACGTACGAGATAACAATTTAACAAGATTTTCAATCTCAAAAAAAAAAAAAATAACAAAACGAACAAAAGAAAATTACAATTGATGAAATTGACACATAACTATTACAAGGCATTTATATGATATCATTACATATTATGATGCTTTTGATTACTCTTACTGTAAATCTAGACTATTTGTATCAGGTTAACTTAAAGCTTTTACATTTTTTCTACACTTCTTTGGTGAAATCCTATTTCTTCCTATGGGGACTTTAAACAATATAAAATCAATCAATCATAAATCTCTTCTTTTAGGACAATTTTACAAATTTTCATTTCCTTACAATTACTCACATTTTGATAACAATTATTCATTTTTTCCATCAAACGTTACTTTATATAATACATGGTCAATCTATTACAGTATTTATCATGTATTACAGTATTTATCATGTATTACAGTATTTATCATGTATTACAGTATTTATCATGTATTACAGTATTTATCCAGGTTCATTTCTAACACAGTTGTACTACTTGTGCAAGAATAATTTTTGTGAAAATTTGAGCAATTCAAACCTGTTTGCTTTGTTTCATTACTAGTCTTTAAAAAAGTCATTTTATTTAACACACAGACAAGCTCATTTACTTTGTTTTAATATAGAGGTTTTAATTGGTGTTAATATTGGGAACAATGGTTTTTGATTCGTACAAATACCATTCATATTCAATGTCATACTTGTGAAGGAAATCTTATACAATGGGTCTCATGACACTGCCTTATTGTAAAGATATCCATTTCTGCACGTTTCAATAATGAAAACAAAGAGATCATTCAAGTTCACTCTTCAAAGTTGTTGTTAAAGACGGCAAGCTTTTCATTTTAAAAGCTGTATTTGTTTTAAGTAACAATCAATGAATCGTTTGGAATATGATACGTGGTGTCCTGTAGATGTGCAATAAGGGTTCGGAATTTTCAATTCTATCCTGGCGCCAGAATGGGGGTTATAAAAAAACCTCTATTTTTTTTTCCTTTTGAAATACCTGGTTCCCAGAATCCATCGTACATTTTACACAGTAGCCAAATGATCTTTGGAAAATGATTGGTGGTGTCCTGAAGATGTGCAATAAAATTTCAGAATTTTCATTTTTATCCTGGGGGCCAAATGGGATCAAAAATGACGTTTTTCAACCAAAACCTTGTTTCCAGGACTCTTACAATTGTACACAGTAGCCAAATTATCTTTTGGAAGATGATTGGTGGTGTCCTGTAGATTGTGCAGTAAGGCTTCAGAATTTTCATTTTCACTCTGGGGGCCAATTGGAGGTTGAAAAACGAAGTTGTTTTTTCTATAGAAAACCAGGTTCCCAGAGAACCCCTCTTACAATTCATGCAGTAACGAAGTCCCTCTCGAGAATATTTCGCTCATATGGAGACGTCACCACTGCCGGTGAAGGGCTGCAAAATTTAGGCCTTTGCTCGGCGATTATGGCCATTGAGCAGGGAGAGATCTTAATCGTGCCACACCTACTGTGACACGGGACCTCGGTTTTTGCGGTCTCATCCGAAGGACCACCCCATTTAGTCGCCTCTTACGACAAGCAAGGGGGTACTGAGGACCTATTCTAACCTGGATCCCCACAGGATTCTTTGGGAGATGATTGGTGGTGTTCCTTACATGTGCAATAAGGTTTTGGAATTTTCATTTTTCCCCTTGAGGGGCAAATGGGGTGGAAAAACGATGAACAAAATCTGGACTTCAGTGCATGGTGTCATGTTCAAGTGGTGCTTCCGACTGATAAGTACATATTTTAAAATGAGCGTTTTATGCTAAATTTGATCATATTTTAGTAAATTATGAAATAAATATTGTGTCTTCACTAGTTACGCAATAAGAACAAAGACAAAACCTTGCCTGTGGGTGTTGCTGCATCTGGTTTTTTTTTTTTTTTTTATATCTCTCTACTAATGTTGAGCGATCCCAGAAAATCAACATACCCCATGATTCTAATTATAATCAATTTTAATAATGATAATCTCGTGGGGATCCGGGTTAGAATAGGTCCTTAGTACCCCTTGCTTGTCGTAAGAGGCGACTAAATAGGGCGGTTCTTCGGATGAGATCGCAAAAATCGAGGCCCGTGTCACAGCAGGTGTGGCACTATAAAGATCCTTCCCTGCTCGAAGGCCGTAAGCGCCGAGCATAGACCTAAATTTTGCAGTCCTTCACCGGCAATGGTGACATCTCCATATGAGTGAAATATTCTCAAGAGGGACGTTAAACAATATACAAATGTACAACCAACCAACAAAACCACAAGATCATATTTTCCGACAGACATGACGGGGGGCAATCCAATTTACGGCGTCCGAGACTAGTTTTGGACTGTACAACTGAAAAGTTCGAACTGAATAATATGATCCGTACAATGCAAACGTTTTACATTTCAATAGTTTTCATGTGAATTCTGCAAGGAACTTAGTTTCGATCAGTCCCAGTACTTTATCAATTTTACATTTATGATTATTACTAATATGAAATAAAAATTATTACTAATATGAAATAAAAATGGTATTCACGCTATATAGAGTTGTGAAGCAATGGTTATATAACGATATATAGGAAATTTTGTAAAGATCATACATGAACAGAATATATAAATATACACTGAAACGGCAGAGTGGGAGCCTCTATCAGAAAAGAATGAACCTTGTAGGTAGTTTTAAGATCATAGGCCAAGTTCAATTGTCACGTGTTTTACTTTAGAATATAACATTCTTCGTTACATGTTTTCATATTAAAAACACAAACTTTAAGTCAAAATGATATTGATTTAAGCGAGGGCATTTGTTTATTTCATGAATATTTGCATAGACGTCTGTTCGTAATTTCCTCTGAGAACTGGCTAACACCCTCAAGCAAAGTGTGTCATATTTCCTCGGTCAAAATGTTCCCGTGAGTATTTTACATCATTTTACCATACTACAGATCTGTCTTTTACTAATTAACAATTATCAGATATGAAAACTGAAATTTAATTCTCAAATATGAAATATGACCTGGAGTTTCTCCTTTTGACAATTGTGGGCGTTTTCTCTCTGTCACACTGAATGGCTAGCATAGACTCACTCCCGCTCAATTACTCTACGCTTATAAACTGCACAGTACAAATGCTTTTTAGATTCAATGAAAACTCTTTATGATACATATCGGATAATTCCGATTACCTAATCAAGATATAGGGCTCACGGCGGGCGTGACCGGTCGACAGGGGATACTTACTCCTCCTAGACACCTGATCCCACCTCTGGTATATCCAGGGGTCCGTGTTTGCCCAACTCTCTATTTTGTATTGCTTATAGGAGTTATGAGATTGATCACTGTTAGTTATCTTCACCTTTATAGTAGTTATGAGATTCATCAATGTTCATTATCTTCACCTTTATAGGAGTTATGAGATTGATCACTGTTACTTATCTTCACCTTTATAGAAGTAATGAGATTGATCACTGTTAGTTATCTTCACCTTTATAGTAGTTATGAGATTGATCACTGTTCGTTATCTTCACCTTTATAGCAGTTGTGAGATTGATCACTGTTCGTTATCTTCACCTTTATAGGAGTTATGAGATTGATCACTATTAGTTATCTTCACCTTTATAGGAGTTATGAGATTGATCACTGTTCGTTATCTTCACCTTTATAGGAGTTATGAGATTGATCACTGTTCGTTATCTTCACCTTTATAGGAGTTATGAGATTGATCACTGTTCGTTATCTTCACCTTTATAGGAGTTATGAGATTGATCACTGTTCGTTATCTTCACCTTTATAGGAGTTATGAGATTGATCACTGTTCGTTATCTTCACCTTTATAGAAGTTATGAGATTCATCAATGTTATCTTCACCTTTCATATCGATGTTTGAAAATTTGCTTTCCACATCGTCTGCAAATATATATACAGGTAAAATCGCGAAAATAATATAATTCTTACGATGTATGCAGTATGTGTAGAACTGGCTTAGGATATTTTGTTTTGACTGTCTTGGAGCATCTTGTTTTCATGCCTCACCCCAGTCCGACACGCAGTTGTTATTCTAATCAGTGGATCAATATGGCTAGACTCAGATAAGAGGTGACATGTCGCCGCGTTCTATAGAAAGAAAACGTGTCAGTTCGTAGGACAGGGCCCCGCCCATATTTACATGTATCCATATACTTGTAGTACGGGAATTCGATGTTGAAGAACGTGCCCTAGAGAAGATTTGTCGGAGCTCTTATTTGTCTACAACGTAAATGTACATATTACTATTAGGCATTGAAATGCTCATTATCAATGCTAATTTTTCACCTTTTGTTTGCTTTGTACTGCATGACTTTTCTCATTTAATTTTATACACATTATTTGAAAATGGAAGATGTATCGGTTTTCAAAACCTTGCTCGCAGAGAATATTTACAAAGAACTTTACGACATGAATTAAAAGGCGGTGGTCTTTTAGATATATCGATTCATATATGGAGCTGATTATTTTCGATTTATACTACAAAGCTATGAACGTATCACAATAACAGGCACAGGCTGTTTGCGTACAGGGTCTAGAAATCCCTTGTTACTGACATTTTCACAGGTCACCCCGCCTGTTATTTAACATGTCATCCTAAACAGCATGTTGACGTGTAATCCTATCTAAAACATGAATTATTATACAAAAAATCATTGCAATTTGTTCTTGGCTCTAAATAGGTATCCATTATTTGCAGGTAATTCTTTGATATCTTGTTCAGTCCTAATCAAAGAAAAGGAACCTATTTGTAACCTAGCCATGTAGTGAGTGAGTAATGAGAAAACGTTTTACTGTCAAATTTATGTATGAATCTTATATAATAGCGAATTCTTGATCAAACGTTATTATATATCCCCCTTCCAACCAACCAACCCCCTCCCCCTCACATTTACATTTCATTCAACCACAAGTTCACAGCGTAGTATGATGATTTCAAAAGTGATATAAAAGACCAAGTATAGATGATGTCACGTTTGATTCACTTTTGCCTCACGTCAACAGACAATTGGGTCCACATCGTATTCGTACAAAACTTTACTCTATTCCATTGAGGGTTTTACATACGTTATTTGAAGAAGCCATGGCTAGTCTATACTTGGATTTTTCAACACCTGAATATAGACTGAACTCTATGATTATGGATGTTGCCTACCACAGGCTCTATAAACCAGCACGGACCATGGATGATATTCCTTCCAAATCATGCCGTCAGTTCCTTAAGCTCAAATTTACAAACAAAGGAATAGATGCCGTCAACATAAGCAACATTCTTCGTCATAAAAGGGTTCAGTCGTGTATTCCAACTTATTTCAAGTTCAAGTCTACACCCTGTATTTCCTACAGCTATACTTCTACTATTGCATCCAAACTTTTTAATTATAAACAAACTTTGCAGTGCTTAGATATAGACCGTCTTATACATAATCCACCAACATGTTCTTGTTCTTCATCTTCTTTCAACTACAGTCCAGCTGGACATGCCATTACTGGTGATGTTGATATAGTTGAAAATGAGGACCTCAAATCACTTATTCTTAAAGGTCCTAAATACAGAGAATCTCGGTCTTTTAATTGGCGACAGAACTTCATCTCTATTATGAGTTCTGTCGAAGATTATGCCAGACGATGGGCTAAATATGAAAAAGAAGAACTTGATACATTGTCAGAATGGGTTAAAAGCATAAGAGGGATATTAAAATCCCGCATTAGACACATGAAAACAAAAGTACGTACCATCTATCCTTCTATGTTTAGTAAACCAGAAGTGATAAAAGAATTAGATAGGTTACATGTTTGTAGGGCTCATTATTACAACTGTATTTTAAACGAACTTGGCATTAATTCCACTTTTGGTAATCATACTTATACTCCAACTGCCCTTTCAAAAGACGAAATTCTTCAAAACCATGCTTCAGTTTTAGACACATTTAATATTCCAGTAAATGGGTCGAATGAATATGAGTTACCGTACCTATACTGGATTCCTAAACTACATAAAAACCCTTACAAACAAAGATACATTGCTGGATCCAGTAAGTGCTCTACCAAGCCCCTATCTTTGCTCCTCACGAAAATGTTGATAGTTGTGAAGGAGAAACTTCAAACTTACTGTGCGACTACATATGCCAGAAGTGGTGTTAATCAAATGTGGATTCTAAAAAATTCTAAAGAACTTTTAGTAAACTTGAAATCACAGAATTTTTCCCAAATCAATAGCATTAAAACCTATGCCTTTTCAACACTATACACGACCATTCCTCACTTTTTGACATCATAGACAGTTGATTCTTCAAGAAAAACGGAAAACGGAAATATTCATATCTAGTGATCAGTCATTCAAAAACTTACTTTGTTAAACACCACTCTGATTCCACGCACAAGTACTCTGAAGTTGAAATAAAAAATATGCTAGAGTTCCTCATTGACAATATCTTCGTGGTCTTTGGTGATCAGGTCTTCCAACAGTCTGTTGGAATTCCCATGGGCACGAATTGTGCTCCTTTGTTAGCTGACCTGTTTTTATATTCATATGAAGCAGAATTTATTCAAAAACTTCTACGTGAGAAGAAAAAATCTCTCGCTGTGACCTTCAATTCGACTTTTAGATATATCGATGACGTTTTGTCTATTAACAATGATAGCTTTCATTCATATGTCGATTTGATATATCCCTGTGAGCTCGAAATAAAGGACACCACAGAGTCGTCCACTTCTGCTTCATACTTAGATATTTTATTGAAAGTAGACATTAACGGCAAACTGACAACTCAACTGTATGACAAACGGGATGATTTCAGCTTCTCCATCGTCAACTTCCCACATTTATGTAGCAATATTCCATTATCATCTGCATATGGTGTTTATATATCTCAACTGATTCGATATGCAAGAGCTTGTTCTGGGTATAGTCAGTTTTTAAATCGAGGTAAGCTACTAACAAACAAGTTGATGGTACAGGGATTTCAACAGTCTCGATTGAAGTCAGCATTTCGCAAATTCTATGGTCGTTATAACGATCTAGTTCGTCAATACAACCTCACATTGGGTCAAATGCTGTCTGACGTGTTTCATACCGATTGTTAAACCGTTCTTGGCACACTGATTTGACTGCGGATAACTCCGTTTACCTGATCAGGATATGGGGCTCACGGCGGGTGTGACCGGTCAACAGGGGATGCTTACTCCTCCTAGGCACCTGATCCCACCTCTGGTGTGTCCAGGGGTCCGTGTTTGCCCAACTATCTATTTTGTATTGCTTGTAGGAGTTATGAGATTGATCACTGTTCGTTATCTTCACCTTGCATGTTGTCATCCATCTTTTCTTTGTGTATCAAATGAAGACGATGGAAGACATATATCGAACAACAACACTACCTTTGACTGATCATAAATTCTGACTGATTATAAATTCGCGTTTCATCACTGGAAATACTCTCAGTCATTTACTATATTACATGTACAATCCAGTGAATTCCGGATTGAAGGTGTTTAGATCAGATTTTGATTATTAGGAAGAAAAAAAGAAGTAGCACAATGTGAAAACAAACACTGTAAACTTAGATTGTGTCTTGTTTAATGTATCACGAGAGGATTTTTCATTCATATGGAGGCATCACCAAGACAGGTGAAGGTCTTCAAATTTAGGCCTATACTCGGCGCTTACGGCCTTTGAGCAGTAAGGATTCTTTAGCGTGCCACATCTACCGTGACACGGGACATCCGTTTTTAAGGTCATCTCCGAAGACCCGTGACATTCACACCTGATGTCGAGCGTTTGGAGATGGAATTGCCACTACCTGTTTTAAATTTTTTGGTCTGTCGCGACCGGGATTCGAACTCCAGCCTTCCGCATTCGGAGAAAGCTCTAACCTCTAGAACCACCGCGGCAATCAGTAAAGGTGTGTATACTTTGTCTACTGTCACTATAAAGGTGTGCATACTCTGTCTACTGTCACCATAAAGGTGTGTATACTCTGTCTATAGTCACTGTAAAGGTGTGTATACTCTGTCTATAGTCACTGTAAAGGTGCGTATACTCTGTCTACTGTCACTATAAAGGTGTGTATACTTTGTCTATAGTCACTGTAAAGGTATGTATACTCTGTCTATAGTCACTGTAAAGGTGTGTATACTGTCTACTGTCACTGCAAAGGTGTGTATACTCTATCTATAGTCACTGTAAAGGTGTGTATACTCTATCTATAGTCACTGTAAAGGTGCGTATACTCTGTCTACTGTCACTATAAAGGTGTGTATACTTTGTCTATAGTCACTGTAAAGGTGTGTATACTATCTACTGTCACTGTAAAGGTGTGTATACTATGTCTACTGTCACTGTAAAGGTGTGTATACTATGTCTACTGTCACTATAAAGGTGTGCATACTCTGTCTATAGTCACCATAAAGGTGTGTATACTCTGTCTACTGTCACTGCAAAGGTGTGTATACTCTGTCTATAGTCACTGTAAAGGTTTGTATACTCTGTCTATAGTCACTGTAAAGGTGTGTATACTCTGTCTACTGTCACTATAAAGGTGTGTATACTGTCTACTGTCACTGTAAAGGTGTGTATACTCTGTCTATAGTCACTGTAAAGGTGTGTATACTCTGTCTATAGTCACTGTAAAGGTGTGTATACTCTGTCTACTGTCACTATAAAGGTGTGTATACTCTGTCTATAGTCACTGTAAATGTGTGTATACTGTCTATAGTCACTGTAAAGGTGTGTATACTGTCTATAATCACTGTAAAGGTGTGTATTCTGTCTACTGTGACTGTAAAGGTGTGTATACTGTCTATAGTCACTGTAAAGGTGTGTATACTCTGTTTATAGTCACTGTAAAGGTGTGTATACTCTGTCTACTGTCACAATAAAGGTGTGTATACTCTGTCTATAGTCACTGTAAAGGTGTGTATACTGTCTACTGTCATTGTAAAGGTGTGCATACTCTGTCTATAGTCACTGTAAAGGTGTGCATACTCTGTCTACTGTCACTATAAAGGTTTGCATACTCTGTCTACTGTCACTATAAAGATGTGTATACTGTCTATAGTCACTGTAAAGGTGTGTATACTGTCTATAGTCACTGTAAAGGTGTGTATTCTGTCTACTGTGACTGTAAAGGTGTGTATACTGTCTATAGTCACTGTAAAGGTTTGTATACTCTGTCTATAGTCACTGTAAAGGTGTGTATACTGTCTATAGTCACTGTAAAGGTGTGCATACTCTGTTTATAGTCACTGTAAAGGTGTGTATACTGTCTATAGTCACTGTAAAGGTGTGTATACTGTCTATAGTCACTGTAAAGATGTGTATACTATCTACTGTCACTGTAAAGGTGTGTATACTATCTACTGTCACTATAAAGGTGTGTATACTCTGTCTATAGTCACTGTAAAGGTGTGTATACTCTGTCTATAGTCACTGTAAAGGTGCGTATACTCTCTATAGTCACTGTAAAGATGTGTATAATGTCTATAGTCACTGTAAAGGTGTGCATACTCTGTTTATAGTCACTGTAAAGGTGTGTATACTCTGTCTACTGTGACTGTAAAGGTGTGTATACTGTCTATAGTCACTGTAAAGGTGTGTATACTTTGTCTACTGTCACTGCAAAGGTGTGTATACTCTGTCTATAGTCACTGTAAAGGTGTGTATACTTTGTCTATAGTCACTGTAAAGGTGTGTATACTCTGTCTATAGTCACTGTAAAGGTGTGCATACTCTGTCTACTGTCACTGTAAAGGTGTGCATACTCTGTCTATAGTCACTGTAAAGGTGTGAATACTCTGTCTACTCTCACTGTAAAGGTGTGCATACTCTGTCTACTGTCACTATAAAGGTGTGTATACTTTGTCTACTGTCACTATAAAGGTGTGTATACTCTGTCTATAGTCACTGTAAAGGTGTGTATACTGTCTATAGTCACTGTAAAGATGTGTATACTGTCTATAGTCACTGTAAAGGTGTGTATACTCTGTTTATAGTCACTGTAAAGGTGTGTATACTCTGTCTATAGTCACTGTAAAGGTTTGCATACTCTGTCTGTCACTGTAAAGGTGTGTATACTATCTACTGTCACTGTAAAGGTGTGTATACTCTGTCTATAGTCACTGTAAAGGTGTGTATACTGTCTACTGTCACTGTAAAGGTGTGCATACTCTGTCTATTGTCACTGTAAAGGTGTGTATACTCTGTCTACTGTCACTATAAAGGTGTGTATACTATCTACTGTCACTGTAAAGGTGTGTATACTCTGTCTATAGTCACTGTAAAGGTGTGTATACTCTGTCTATAGTCACTGTAAAGGTGTGTATACTGTCTATAGTCACTGTAAAGGTGTGTATACTGTCTATAGTCACTGTAAAGATGTGTATACTGTCTATAGTCACTGTAAAGGTGTGCATACTGTTTATAGTCACTGTAAAGGTGTGTATACTGTCTATAGTCACTGTAAAGGTGTGTATACTGTCTATAGTCACTGTAAAGGTGTGTATACTGTCTATAGTCACTGTAAAGATGTGTATACTGTCTATAGTCACTGTAAAGGTGTGCATACACTGTTTATAGTCACTGTAAAGGTGTGTATACTCTGTCTACTGTGACTGTAAAGGTGTGTATACTCTGTCTATAGTCACTGTAAAGGTGTGTATACTCTGACTATAGTCTCTGTAAAGGTGTGTATACTCTGTCTACTGTGACTGTAAAGGTGTGTATACTCTGTTTATAGTCACTGTAAAGGTGTGTATACTCTGACTATAGTCACTGTAAAGGTGTGTATACTCTGTCTATAGTCACTATAAAGGTGTGTATACTCTGACTATAGTCACTGTAAAGGTGTGTATACTCTGTCTACTGTCACTATAAAGGTGTGTATACTCTGTCTATAGTCACTGTAAAGGTGTGTATACTTTGTCTATAGTCACTGTAAAGATGTGTATACTGTCTATAGTCACTGTAAAGGTGTGTATACTCTGTCTATAGTCACTATAAAGGTGTGTATACTGTCTACTGTCACTGTAAAGGTGTGCATACTCTGTCTTCTGTCACTATAAAGGTGTGTATACTCTGTCTATAGTCACTGTAAAGGTGTGTATACTCTGTCTATAGTCACTATAAATGTGGGAATACTATGTCTGTTGTCACTATAAATGTGGGAATACTATGTCTGCAATTAAACAGGACAAGTCACTTGTATTGTAGCTATAGTGCATTGGTTTTAACAAGATGAAGACATGACCGAAACTAAACATTCCGAAATCAAGTTTAACTCTGCCCAATGTGAATGATTGAAATGGAGGCAGTCATCCTGCAGATATCACCCTCTTATGCGGAAGTTACGTCAAAAAGGTTGAGTCAAAATATAAGAAACTCAACAAGTGTTGTGTGTTTTAAGAGACATTATCTTAGAGATTATCACCATACTTTTTAAGCTTCATTTTGTTCCTATTTATCTTACATTCATAATTATTTTTTTAGTTTATATGTATTCTACTTCTTTTAATCTGTGTTTATTTTACTAATATCTGTCTGTATGTATGTTATATGCAGGACCATATTGAAAACTAGCGTTATCGCTAAATATGTAATCCTGGATAAATAAAGGCTATATAATTATTATTATTATTAATTTTATTATTATTATTATTATTAAGTTACCGTGTACCTTTACAAGACTGTTCGTGTGAGAACATGCTGCGCAGTACATACAATAACGCACGTGTAGAACATATTCTGAAAGCTTTCTACTACTGTTAAACGAGTTATCGGAGTATATTTCAAACGCTACAGATAAACATGGTAAAAGGCTGCACTGTTGACAAAATGAGGAAAACATGTACATGTAACATTATTCTATCCTTTCATCTGGAGACATTTACAGCGACTATTCTACTTACCATGTAGAGGTGCATTAAAACCTCGAGTTCTGACCAATTATCTAACACCACTACAGTCGTAGCCGAACCCACGACTTAAAGACCAGGAGGTACTACAATTGTACAAATTTCTTTACGAGGCGAGATTACTACGGGGTACAGGAAATTGTAAGATTCCAGGAGTAATTCTCCAACTTTATAATTACTTTTACGCAACTCTTACAATTTCCTGTATACAGTAATGATCTCGTCTCGTAAAGAAATTTGTAGTACCTTATGGTCTTTAGGTCGTGGGTTCAGATACGATTGCAGGATCTAGAGACCGTTCCTGTCATGACGGGCGTCAATGAACAGCCCTTTGTGACCGCCGTATTGTGGGTGAAATAATCTTTATAGTGATGAAAAGCAACAAACGGAAAAGAAACGGATAACAACCACACTTAATTAACATTAATTAACAAGAGGTCCGTGTATCTAGCGTTTAATATTGACTCAACCGTTCTCTGCTGACTGGGTTATTTAATCAATTGAAACAGTGGGTTTCAGAATATTGAACGTACCAACTTCAAACAGTCGATCTGGTTAGTATGACAATGGTTCTTCAACGCTTTGGACTAATTATAGAACTTGCCATAAATTCTAATTCTTTGGTTCATAGTTAGTACTGCTTTGTTGATACTCCATGATATGTGGAATTTATAGTGAGACACAAATTTAACAATTTTCCCATAAAAATTGGTATATACATTTAGCGAGAGCTAATTTTTAGCGAATTTATAATTCCAAGAAAGATAACTGTTACCTATGATATGGAATAAATTGTTAACGATATTCAATTTTAGAACCGTTGCGGTGGTCAAGAGGTTAGAGCGTTCGCCCCGCATGTGGAAGGTCGTGTTCGAATTCCGGCCGCGACAGACCTATGTCGATAAAACAGGTAGTGACAGTTCCATCGCCAAACGCTCGGCATCAGGTGTGAATGTCACAGGTCCCCGGGGATGACCTTAAAAACGGATCCCTCGTGTCACAGTAGGTGTGGCATGCTATAGAACCCTCACTGCTCAATGGCCGTAAGCATAGGCCTAACTTTGAAGCCCTTCATCGGTCTTTGTGACGTCTCCATATGAGTGAAAAGTTCTTGAGAGGGACGTTAAACAAAATGCAATGTCAATCAGTTTTAGCGATCTTGACACCCTCGCATATAATTCCAAAATTAAATCCTCGCTAAAAATTCTACTTATACGGTATCTCCTTTCTAGTATAGTCCATGACTTCGGATTTATGCCGGTATAAACTGACAGAATCAGACACTGTGTGACTGCATTTGTACCTACATAGACGATACAACGACTGCTGTGGATTATTTTATGATTAACAGATCTATACATGTGTTAAACGGTATTGTTCCCATAGTCGAAAGATTTCAAAGCAAATATTTAGAATTGAATTCTAAATTATACGGCATGACCTGTCGATATTTGTCTTTTAAATTTTACAACGATGTGAAATTTACTTTTGTAATTTGTCGATAAATTTAGAAAAAGAAAAAAAGAAAGATTTTACTTTCTGTTACCCTTTCAGGGAGACCCGATTTAAAAACTCATTTACAATTCCAAACTCTAATCTATCTACTATCGCTTGTTCTGCTATCGGTAGTAGCGTTTCTTTTTGAAAGTTTTCAATGACCAGCCATGCAATATAAACAAACGATAGAAAGTAAACACACATTGTAAACATTTCTTTTTCTGATAACAAAACAGTTCTAGCTAGCATCATTTCTCCAGACAAGCTAAAATAAAACTTCTTGTCGCTGGGTCATAGTCATACATCTATATCATGTCACGTGATCAATTATTGGGAAATAGCGAAAAGACTGTAAGGTATCCTAATAAAAAAGATATCATTGCACTTAATATGAAAATCAATGTATTTGCTTAGTGATAAAGATAATTTTGAGGGTTTCTTCATGAACAAGATGACTAAGTGTTTACACAACCTCTGCCTCTACTACCATCACATATCATCTCATGCTTTGTTTAAAATGATTTGGCATTTGTAATAATCCTTCATGGGCAATAATTGGGGGGGGGGGGGGGGGGGGGGGGGGGGGGGGGGGGGGGGGGCTGTGACCAAGATTATTTTGTGTCGCTGATTCGTTAAACGTAAATTCATTTAGAAATCACTTTCGAGTCTTGGGCCTTCCTTTGGTATAGTCAGTCGTTTCCGGCAGTAATGGGGTAATATAAGACACTGCAGCCCAGACAGTCGTCTCCTCACTCAACATTTACCTCAGAAACTGTGGTAAGTAGTAATCATGTGATACACTCCTACAATAATTATCCAAAAAATATATGTCAAAGTATTTAACATCCATTTTACTTTCGTAATCGTTATGTAATAAAATCTAATCACTACTCTTGTTAGATTGCATAATTGTGATAGCATTCTTGCATCGTCACGTTTTAAATTATACGCAAAGACGACATGAATCACTGTCACCGCTCTCTCTCTCTCTCTCTCTCTCTCTCTCTCCGGTCTTTGTCCCTACTTTAGATTATACCTATATGGTAATGATAAAACGGGGGTTACAGATTAACTTTCAGAGATTACAGATAACTTTTAAATTGACCTAGTATTCAATCATAGCATATTCAATTCTTAAAGAGAAGACATAGGAAAAAATATCCACGATGGTTTACTATCATATGTTCTTCAAACAAAAGTAAGACCTACGTTCAAATGGCAGCTTAATTCTAGCAATTTTTAAATATAGTAAAATGATTTTGATAAGACAGGAGTAATTCAGTGCAGCCGACGATTAGTGTCGTAAATATGTATTTACTTCCCACCCGGTTAACTCCAAAATAAAAGAGGAAACATGAAAGGTAGGTGTGGTGTGGCACAGTTCTCCCCCTTGTCCCACACACTAGAGATATCATAAAGACGGAAAACTTTTGTAAACAATTGTCACATATACATGAAATTAAAAAATTAATTTATATTACCGGTACATATTCTGTAACGAAGCATTATGTACGGTGTTTTTTTTTCCAACCATTAAATCCCGTGGGGATCCGAATTAGAATAGGTACCCAGTACCCCTTACTTGTCGTAAGAGGCGATTAAATGGGGCGGTCCTTCGGATGAGACCGCAAAAACGAAGGTCCTGTGTCACAGCAGGTGTGGCACGATAAAGAACCCTCCCTGCGCAAAGGTAGCAAGCGCCGAGCATAGGCCTAAATTTTGTAGCCCTTCAACAAGCAATGGTGATGTCCCCATATGAGTGAAAGATTCTCAAGAAGGACATTAAACAGTATACAATCAATCTAAACCGATATATGTAAAAGCAGATAAGACCATTTTTCTGGCGCTTGTATAAGCAGACATCTTTGACCTCTAAGAACATGAGAATGAGAACGTTGACAATACGAAATAGATCTGAATATGAATCCGTCTGAATTTGCAACAATATTAGCCTTTTCCAAAACGTAACAAATTGGCCGGTACTGGGAATGTAAACAGTACTTCCCTGTTTACAGCTATCAGTTTTACTTTCCTAAATAGACAGTGTCAAATGATCGCCATGTATTTTAATGTCACATTTTCAAAGACTGAATACCTCTGAAAATCTCAACAAAACCCCTGGGAAAATTGAGCACGCACATACATGAAATTCTAAGATCCAGTAAATGACAATTATCGTTAGCATATACATGTAGTCAACAAATATCCGGAGAAAATGGTTTCTTTTTGTTGTTTCCTCGATGACCGATAGATCTGTGGCAACCTTACTGGGTGGAGATACAACTGTAGGAAGGAAAGAGAAACAAGGATCGGGGAATCTGGATAATTTGTGAGCCCAACTAATAGCAAAGAAAGCCTCGTCAATTGTAGATACTGAGTTACGAATATCACTTGGCTGAATCAAATACAAGGAAATGCTATAGTCTGGTGCCGGTAATGAAGACGTTTTTTGAAGAAATTCAAAGCAACGTTCTGGGTCAGTCTTCAAATTCAACTTTCTTCTTTTCGACAAAGTTGTCTAAAGCGCTTAAACAGTTACCGTAAATCTAAAATAAATCTCTTTTACCTGACGCTTAGTGGACTTACTACAAAAGGCTGAAAAGGAGCTTTTTGTATACAGCCTGTTTCCAAAAGATCTGCAATAGCTTGATGTACAAAATCAACATTGTCGAAAGCCAATTCTTATTCTTCCGAAAGATAAGTGGAGGTTGCGTCTGAAAAGGAACAATAACATCACCATTTTTTCACGTATCGATAACGAATTCGCTAGCTCCGATATTCTGCCAAAAATGGACACTTTTCGCCTGTCTACCCAGGACCCCTTCGCTGAAAAGGAACTATTTTCAAAATAAGTGACATGCTGTAAAAACAGGTTTGAATATCATTAAGGAACATACGTCTCTATGGGTCTACTTATATGAGCCAGCACTTTGGGCGTTTGACTGGGCTGAAGGAGCGGTGCATTGCGATTTCCAATGTCCGTACTTTCGGCAATAGTAGCAAATGTCGTACGGTGAGAGTTGTCTTCTTGGTTTGGTGTAGACACGAAAGGACTGTAGGGCGTAGAATCGGCCAGCGATCAGTGGAACAAGCCGGAGTGACAGTAACAGAAGGTTTCATGTAAGGCTGGTAGCGACACATCTATTGAGTGCACAGCGTTCTCTTACTGTAACCCAGTCAGTAATGCTAATTAGATCATTTCTTCCCTTTAGCTTGACAATAAGTGAAGAAACAATACTAACAGATGAATCTTTAACAGATGATACTTTTTGCAGTTTTGACAAATTGAAATTATACTGTATTTTGTTGGCCTCGTGTTGAACGTTCACAGAGACCTGCTCTTTCTTTAGTATTGCTTAGCCAAAGTGTTGGAATCATTACCAGATAATAACTGGTCCTCCAAAATTTCCAACTTGAGTCCAGATACGTTTTAAACGAATTGAATGTGTCCGGATTGTCCGGGTTTTTTATTTGAACATATTATATTGCATAAATATACAAAGGGATTCGTTACAAGTTCTAACAACTTAGAAAACATCTCGGGACCGTCCTGTCCTCTCCTGTCCGGATCCAGGTTTTACAGAATCCGTGGCTTTTCCTGTGTGATTTAGAGGCTCCTTTAGGGAAAAGAGTACCAATTCATTTCCCATAGACCTCAATGTTAACCTTTGGCCCTCTCACTAATTAACTATATCGATTTTAAACAAATGACCGCAAACATTTCAAAGTTCATTCCAAGTGTTGATAAAAAATGACAAAAAATATATAGGGTCCCGTGCCTTTTATAGGCCATATTTGTACTTTTTTACAACACATAGCAATCTGCAGTAAATTACACACTTCATTTTAAGCACACCCCTACCATGGTAATTTCCTCAGTCATTTCTCGATTTTGTGCGATAATTTTTCATCCTGACAATTAATTTGAACCTCTATAATATTTCTTTCAATTCCAAATAATTTCACTCTTGATATTAGCCAATCACGCAACACCTAGACATTTATACCTCCGCTCAATCTTGGGGAAAACTGCGTCCGGGTTACGCATACGGGGGTTTGGTACTCTCATTCCTTTAGTAGGGATTCATCCATTGGCTGGTCTTGATAATCGCCTAAAAATATGTCGTTGTCTGCCTTGACATTAGCAGGGTTGTAGTCTGATGTAAAGTAGCAGCGAACTTCGAATTATTTAAGAACGTCGGAAATTCTACCTCAGTCGTAACTAAATCACGCGTAGCACGGATCCAACCCATTCACCCTTAAACAATTTTAAAAATAGCCAATCGATCTGCCGATACCTTAACTTATGTGGAAACCAGCGGGTTAGTTATATTTGGTCTTTCCTATCCCCCTCGTTTCTGTCCAAGCCTTCATAAAGTATGTGGGAAATCAGTCGCGCTTCGGTTTGAATTTATTTCAGCTTACATTTGATGTGAATCGTTCGAAAACTTACATAAATCAATTCATGAATGATTTTTCCGCAAGGGAATACCATTGAAACAATTCAATTCCACACTAAAGCAACAATAATCGTCATCATTTCAAACTCTACATCTTCGCCTCCATGATAAACAATGACTTCAGCGCATGCGTCACCTCATTTTGTAAAACACCTAGAGGCCTAAGAGGGGTGAAATGCATTACTTTTAGTAAATCGCACAAAAATCGAACTTTTTCTGTTTATTTTCTGGAACATTCACGACCTCCTGGTCACAAAGAGAACGCTTTACCACTGATTTAACCGGTGTAATGGTAATTCCTCTAGAAACAAACTTCATGTGCATGCCAATTTTTGGCATTTCCATGTTCTCTGAAAAAAAAAAAAATTGAAATGTATTGAATTTAGTTAGCAGATGAATGTACTAATGTAATAAGCATTAAACGAGAGTGTTCTAAGAAACTCGTGTCATCTGGAACGTTATATCAATAAATGACCCTCACATTAGGAATACACACGCGAATAAAGAGCAAAGCCACGTGCCATGATTCTCCCGTTAAGAAGTGTTTCTTAAACAATAGAGTAAATGACAGCTATCATAATTGGGTCATTGTGACCTAATTTTACGACTGCAGAATACGCGTTGTGTGTGGTACAGCTATTATGGCGTGGAACGTGTGTCACAACATGTAAAATGTATGTGTAACATATTATACACTGGATTGTTAAACGTATAAAAAGCAATGTATGGTAAACATATGTTAATGTAAAGCATTTGTTATATCTATAAGATCATCATGTTACGTTAAATGTATTGGGGGGGGGGGGGTGGGGGGGTGGGGGGGGGGGTATGTGGTGAATTGTATGTTGAAGCACGTATATTTAGCAGGTATACATGTGTAAAGTATGTTTGCACTGTGTGCATATCAAACGTACAGATTTATCACGCCTCAGGCAAAATTGTTGAAATCTAATTGGTCAGATCTTCGTCACATGACGCCGTGAAGAAAACCGTATCATGCGAGAAAAATCCGTATATTGTCGGGTTCTATTTACAGCCGTGAGAAAATGGCGAAGCGATTTGGGCAGACCAAGTTGTATGATATAGACCCCCACATATACAGTTAGAGGTCTTCGACGTGATAAATTAGTTACAGAGTTAGTTAGTGACCTGCATCAGGTTAGTACAGGTCACTAACTAACTGTGTGACTAAATAATACACGTAACAGGTGTATATCACGTGTATGTATGTATGGTTTCAAAATTTATGAAATAAATGCACGTTACAAATCCTGCTGTGTAGTTTCACAATAATTCATTTCTTCCAGTGAAAAGGACCGTAATTTCCATTTACCCAAGAATAATTCAATGGATCAAGTGGTTGAAGATTGGCTAGTATTCTTGGGGGGTGGGGGGGGGGGGGGGGGGGAGAGAGTCCTAAATGTAGCTCTGCCCTCAATGAGCCCTAAAACAGGGATAGAAAATGTCACAGTTTTGGTAGAAAGCAATATGCCCTTTATAACTCATCTTCGCTAGCCAAAGGTTTACGATCCGCTCCAGTCCGCTTCTCTACAAACCCTTGGCAGATTTAGTGCGATTTTCGTAGCTTTGAGTGGCGCCCTCTAGCGGATAGAGAAAACAACTCTGTTTGGATTACATCATGCTTATCCAATGAAAATGGGTGTTTCTACTTCTGTTTAGAAATGGCTGAGCTCGTTGTTTAGAAATGGCTGAGCTCGTTGTTTAGAAATGGTTGCGCTCAGAGAGTAACGCAATGTGGTATCAGGGCCGTAAATTACATGGAGGCGGAGGAGGCAGCTGCCTCCTCCAACTTTTGAGCCAAAAAAAATTAAAATTTAAAGTTCATTAGAATTTATGTTGTTTCCAATAACTAAGAACATGATACCTCCCTTAAAAAGCATTCCAAATCTTTCTTTTAGAATGAGTTAGTCAAGTAACATCTTAGAAGGCCCTAGAATCAAGGATTTTGCACGAAACGTGTTCAGTGTGCACAAAATGTGCTCAGCGTCTAGGGGCCTGGGCGGCCCCCAGACCCCCGCCTAATTTCCTGCCTCCTCCAAATTGAAGGTTAATTTACGGCCCTGGGTATGCAAATCATTCAAAATATTATTAATAAATTTAATTATCTCTTAATTGCATACTTGAAAAAGAAATCAGTGAGAATATTACTTAAAAAATAAACATATGTGAACCCATGAAATATATGTAGTCGTTGAGTCTACGTCTAAAAATAACCCCACGTGTGTAAGGTGAATTCCAAATTGAGGAAAATAGCTCTGACGCAACTGTCTAAGAACATAAAACAACGAATGGTACAGTACTGTAGTAAATAAAATGCACTTCTTTACGCAGATAGGAGTCTGGACTGCGCACGTGGCATCATTGGACCGTTTGAATATATATATTTGATACACGGCCGAGTGACAGTGGTAGATACATGCATTTAAAATCCTTTGTTTTGCACGTGATTTAATGTAATACGTTCTCTGATTGAGCAGTGGACTTTCGCTGTGTCCAAGCATATGTTGAAAGTTGAGGCTACGAAAATCGCACTAAATCTGCCAAGGGTTTGTAGAGAAGCGGAGCGGATCGTAAACCCTTGGCTAGCGAAGATGTTTATAACTAAGTACGGAAGTAAAGAAGACAAATTTTAGGTCACAATTCGAACATTTTTAACTTCTTGGTAACTATCATTCTAATTCATTTCAAAGGTTTGATAAGAAGCATCTTTTGGACAAGAGAGACATAAATTGTAAATTTCAGGACTCCTGGGGCCCCAAGGGCGGGACAAAAACTGCCCAAAATTTACCAATATTTAAAAATCGTCTTCAACCGCACATCTGTTAGATAAACTAAATTATACTAGTCGTGTAGAGCAGGAATGCCTCTACCAAAATTGTAAATTTCATGATCCTCGGTGAAGAGGTTCTGACTCCATGGCGGGGTCAAACTCGATATAAATAGTGTTTACGAGTAAATATTTAAATAAAATCTTCTTTAATGCTTTTGATAATAAATTGAAATTATTGATTGATTGTATATTGTTTAACGTCCCTCTGGATAATGTTTCACTCATATGGAGAAGTCACCATTCTCTCATATCTACGTATGTAAGATACAGATATTCTATGAAAGAAAGGTATGTAAGATATTTCTATCTTTCATATCACGTGACGTTTATCTTACATATCCCGTGACGTCATAATCAATACACAACTAGCTTGCAACTTACCTCGCCTCGATTGACAAACACTAGCGTCTGCAAAGCTCTTGTACAAAAAATGACAGATTGTAATGTCCCTGATAATCTCCAGGTGTATGTGACCGGACACAAATATATACATTCCTTAAACAATTACTGCACACTCAACAATAGTTACAAATTCCTCGTACACCTATGTCATCCGGTGCATTATGCCAGTTCACAGAAACCCAGCCCACACGGTCTATTAGTTCTAGGCCTACCTCCACATTCACTCTGTCAACGTCTACTGTCCGTGTCTCAGGTGAAATAAGTGCCTTCAATGTCCATGAGACTCGAGTCCTTGCACGCGTGGAAAACGAAAGTCTAGCCATGCCCATATCCACCAACAAAAACCACTTGGAATCTCTCTTCACACACTCGTCATTAAATAACTGCTCAATTAATATCAATATCAATGCTCCTCTAAGAAAAAAAAAAGCTTCATATTCTGATTAGGTCTGTCAAAATGTTTCGCGCTGATGGACTGTCGAGTTACGTCACGCACCCTGATTATTGATTTATTCAAAGAGGAATAACTCTAATACAATTCACTTATACACTCGTCGGCCGATTTTTTGTCGGCAACGTAGTTGCCAAAATGAGGGTCGTAGAATTCGATTCTGGTGTTATTTTTAGTGTACAGCGAAAAATTAATTAATTGGAAAATTCTCAAAATGGCGTCGCTGGGAACAAGGAAAACGGAAAACTCTAGAAATATGAGAGAAAAATACTCTCTTATGAGTTGCCATGAAATATTAAGGTGATTCCACCCTCGGGGTTGCAAAAAAGCGGTAAAACCCTCGGCAAAGCCTCGGGTTTCACAGCTTTTTTGCAACCCTCGGGTGGAATCACCTTATATTTCATGGCTACTCATAAGAGAGTCTTATATTGCTGGTGAAGTGTCTGCAAAATTTAGGCCTATGCTCGCTTTTCACTACATGAAGCACAACACGCACTCCAACAACAGAAAGCCCTGAGCCAGATTTACATTTCTAGTGGAATTACCCTTTCTAATCTTGATACACATATATGATTTGTCTGCTAGATGTCTCGGAGTAAAGGAGGTTTTTTTTAAAGATTACATCATTTTTTAAGGTTTTGACATTCGCCCTGGCACCAGATCCGCTGATCCAGGGAGCAGATCCGCTGATCCAGGGAGCACGACTTTCACAATTTCAGAAGCTTCTCTCTTCCTTGTTACGATGTACGTTCAAGGGTCAAAAGTATTTCTGCATTGTAATTCTCACCATGTATTTCATTGAAAAATACAATTTTTAAAGCATTGATAAAGATATTTCCACTGAAGTCATCACCATAAAAATTTCACAAATCATGATTAATCACCTAAATGTAAACCTGTTCGTTATTTTTCCTATATATGTGGCAGTTTTTAACACTTACTAGTATAATCATGTTGTTTGTAAGAACTTTATTTGAAATTAATCCTACACATTTCATATTAATTAGCATTTTAAAAAGTCTACCTCGTAAGTCATAAATCAACACACAAAAGATATATAAAATAACAATAAAAGTAACATTTGTCATGAATCTTGTGTGAAATCTGTATATATTCTGAAAATTTCATAATGATAACTTTAATTATCAAATTTTGGTGAAGTTTTTGAAATATGAAAGTTGTAATGAATATATAGTGAAAACTTCCTTTAATTACATGCTTGAAAACATTTGCATGTAAAAGAAAACAATGAGAAGATTATTTAGAAAGTAAAAATAGTGTGGTACGCATAAATCATCCGGAAGAAGTACGAATAAACCACGCAAAGAACACATAAATCTACGTAAAAGCATACCATACCGGAATCGTGCGTGAACCGTGCGCGATTATTGCGCTGTTTATCTGCAATCATTAGTGATTCGTGCGTCAATTACGTAATTTTTACGCGATATAAAAGTGATACGGCTGTGGTACATGCGTGAAAGGACCGTTAAACATACGTGGACATATGTGGAACGGTCGTGGAAAGCCAGACATTTGCGTATGCATCTCGCAAAAATCACGCACAACTGCATGCGTAAGACATACGCAACATTTACATAAGGATTGCGTATAAACTACGTATAATCTGCGTAAATCTCAACCGACCAAAAATTTTGAGCAGCTCAAAACCGAAATCACGTAAAGACCCGTTGACGGACATCTGCGCACATCGACGATTGAAAAACGCGTGAAACACATGAATTACGTATATCGCGCATGTATCACGAATGACCAAAATTTCATACGTGGAATATGCGCAAATTGTACGTAGTGGCTGTGTGGCATAGCCTTTAGATTTCAATCCAAACACTTCTTATAAATTAAAGTTTCAACTAGTTGTGTAGCACCATATAACATAAAATCAAATCGCCATCCTTTATCATGAATAATAATTTAATGAACTGAGGATTTTGACTGCTGGGGAGTATATGTTTAGTTTAATATCGCTCTGATCCTACGCTTCCTTGCATTATAAGTGGTTTTAAAGAAATTGGGATAACATTGCATATCAAAGTTAGAGCACCATAGTTTATGTTGAGAAAAGAAACGTAACTCTTCATGATTTTAATTCGGTTCTCAGTCATAAAACGCTCCTCTCGAGAATACTTCACTCATATAGAGACGTCGTCATTGCCGGAGAAGGGCTGCAAAAGTTAACCCTATGTTCGGCGCTTACGACATTTGAGCAGGGAGCAATCTTGATCGTGCCACACCTGCTGTTACACGGGACCTCGGTTTTTGCGGTCTCGTCTGAAGGACCGCTCAGTTTAATCGCCTCTTACTACAAGCAAGGGTCACTGTGGACCTATTCTAATCCTGATCCCATTGCACGGGAATACGATCAGTTAATTATATTCATTTACAGTCAATAACGTGCCGGGTTTTTACTTATTGCGCCGAATAAAGATGGAATGTATCTTTGATTCTGTTCCTAGTTCGACCTTTTACCACAGTCACTGGACCGAGATTTTTCCTTGTTTGTAAAAGATAACTTTGGGGGTTTTTTTTCTCTCAGTGTACGTGTATAAATATACAACCAGAATATTTTTCGATTGAGTTTAAAAGGGGGATAAATATCTTTGTAACATAAAAAAAAATCTAGGTCGAATAGTCAAGTGTTGGTGCTTTTCACATGCCGTACACACCGAATGAATGCTGGACAGACATCGGACATTCAACCCACTATTACAGAGTAAATTCGAACCCAAGCGATATAATTGCATGTGATTCAATCACAACTTTCACTTTTTCTGTGTTTCAAAAACTGCGATATATACAAACGTGTACAGGCATCTAGGATTATTTGATTTTGTTTCTAAAAGCAAGATTTGGTTAAATTTTGGTCCTGTGGTTCCAGGAATGACGAGCAAACAGATACCAGGAAAACTTAAATATCGGAACGTGTAATATTGCTATATATGTAATATTGCTACATATGTAATATTGTTACGTGTATAATATTGCTACATGTATAATATTGCTACATATGTAATATTGCTACGTGTATAATATTGCTACATGTATAATATTGCTACATATGTGATATTGCTACATGTATAATATTGCTACATATGTAATATTGCTACACGTATAATATTGCTACATATGTAATATTGCTACATGCAAGGTGAAGATAACGAACAGTGATCAATCTCATAACTCCTACAAGCAATACAAATTAGATAGTTGGGCAAACACGGACCCCTGGACACACCAGAGGTGGGATCAGGTGCCTAGGAGGAGTAAGCATCCCCTGTTGACCGGTCACACCCGCCGTGAGCCCCATATCCTGATCAGGCAAACGGAGTTATCCGCAGTCAAAATCAGTGTGCCAAGAACGGCTTAACAATCGGTATGAAACACGTCAGACAGCATTTGACCCAATGTGAGGTTGTATTGACGAACTAGATCGTTATAACGACCATAGAATTTGCGAAATGCTGACTTCAATCGAGACTGTTGAAATCCCTGTACCATCAACTTGTTTGTCAGTAGCTTACCTCGATTTAAAAACTGACTATACCCAGAACAAGCTCTTGCATATCGAATCAGTTGAGATATATAAACACCATATGCAGGTGATAATGGAATATTGCTACATAAATGTGGGAAGTTGACGATGGAGAAGCTGAAATCATCCCGTTTGTCATACAGTTGAGTTGTTAGTTTGCCGTTAATGTCTACTTTCAATAAAATATCCAAGTATGAAGCAGAAGTGGACGACTCTGTGGAGTCCTTTATTTCGAGCTCACAGGGATATATCAAATCGACATATGAATGAAAGCTATCATTGTTAATAGACAAAACGTCATCGATATATCTAAAAGTCGAATTGAAGGTCACAGCGAGAGATTTTTTCTTCTCACGTAGAAGTTTTTGAATAAATACATGTATAATATTGCTACATATGTAATATTGCTATATATATAATATTGCTACATATGTAATATTGCTACATATATAATATTGTTACATATGTAATATTGCTACATGTATAATATTGCTACATATGTAATATTGCTACATATGTAATATTGCTACATGTATAATATTGCAACATATATGATATTGCTACATGTATAATATTGCTACATATGTAATATTGCTACATATGTAATATTGCTACATATGTAATATTGCTACATGTATAATATTGGTACATGTATAACATTGCTACATGTATAACATTGCTACATATGTAATATTGATACATATATAATATTGCTACATATGTAATATTACTACATGTATAATATTGCTACATGTCAAATATTGCTACATGTATAATATTGCTACATATGTAATATTGCTACGTGTATAATATTGCTACATGTATAATATTGCTACATATATAATATTGCTACATATGTAATATAATTGCTACATGTAATATTGCTCTATATATAATATTTATAGGTTATAGACTTTGTATGGGAAACTATGACGACCGAGTTTTTTGGCGCGAAGAGAAGGTCGTTATATTTTCCCAAATAAAGTATATAACCTTTTTATTATATACTTTAAATTTCATTTAGAGACTAACAATGATTTTATTTTTAACAATTTCTTTATTCGTTTAACTGAGTAAAAGATGAAAAATTTGAAAATTAAGGGCGTAGTAATTTGCTTGTGTATTGATTGTGACGTAATGTTTTCGGGCCGGAATGTTTCCGGGCATATATCGTGTGATATATGCCTTCAAACATTTAAAGAAAAAAGAAGAGATGAAATTGAAAGTATATAATAATGCTACGTATGTAATATTGCTATATATGTATGTGACAACCAGTTATCTTTGCCGCTAGTGTGTGTATGTGAAAATGATATGTGATGCCCATGCAATTGCTAACTATTCATAACTTTGACCTTGACGTTTTTGGATTGTAACGCAACGCGTTTTCTTCACAGTTGTCAGGTACGTAGAACCGGTGGGGGTGTTAAATTCTAAGAGTGTGTCTTGTAAGAAATTTTACTCTCTACATGAAACTGATAACTACCAGGCATGTAGCATCGAGGAGGAGGGGTCCGAAGAAGCCTTGATTTCACAACTTTCTCTAATTCTTGACAAAATTAAAATTAAATAAAAATCCACCAGTCAGAGTATCGTACATTTTTAAAATCCACCTCCACCCCCCTCCGGTTCTATGTACCTGACTATAGTGAACAAAGCGCATTAGGTTGAGTTACAGTTCAAAGGGTAATGTCAAAACGACGCACGGGGCGTTGTTTTCATCCCATTATATTTACATTCACTGAATCTTTTCTCTTATATTTTTATCGAAATTGACATATAAGATATAGGGCTCACAGCGGGGATGACCGGTCGACAGGGGATGCTTACTCTTCCTAGGCACCTGATTTCACCTCTAGTGTATCCGGAGCTTCGTGTTTGCCCAGTTCTCTATTTTGTTGCTTATGGGAGTTATGAGGTTGATCAAAGTTCGTTATCTTCGCCTTTCACATTGCTCTCATCTGCGACAATGAATGCATGTTTGTTGCAAACTAGTTTGATCCGGTTTTTTAGGACGACCACCTGTCTGTGTGATCATTACCAAACATGGAGCGTTTTCAAGGTCAAAGGGTGTATTGACTGTTCCGGACTTGCCATAAAAAATGTATTCGAAATATGAAAGCCCCACCTATAATAGTTCCGAATACTAGTATATTTAATAAGTTATGTTTTCTTAAAAGTAGGTCAAACTCCTAGTTCAAGGTCATACAGTCAAAGATTATGAAATGAAAGGTATTGAAGAAATATATATATATATATATATATATATATATATACATGTATACATATATACAAGATATGAAATATCTACCTTATAGAGTTCAGGACACATTGTATAGGTCAGCTTTTTTAATAAAAGTAAGTCAAACTTTCAGGTCAAGGTCAAAAGATCACAGACCATTGCATCACATGAAAGGTCTTTCAGAAAAAATGAATATACAAAATATGAAAGCCATGTCTTTTAGTTCAAGAGATATTTTTGAAAGATTTTTAGGTCACCTGAGTCGCTATTGGTCTGCATCCGACGTCGTCCGTTAACACCCAGAAACTACTGGGCCAATATTGACCAAATTTTGTATGTAGCATCTGGAGGTGAAGGAGACCGAAAATTGTAAATTTCATGACCCCCTACCCTAAGGGGCCTTAATTTTGGGGTACAAACTGTAAAATTTATGTATTTCTTTAAAAATCTTCTTCTTTACTCCTGGACATCAAGCAGAGAAAGTGAGTATATAGTAATGATGAGCAAGGAAGTTTCTACCAAAATTGTAAATTTCATGACCCCCCCCCCCGTAGGGCAGGGGGTTCTTGTGCAAGGGTGTGGTCATGTATTGTTATGTATATAGTGAATATAAATTATTTCTTTAAAAATCTCAACTCCTGGGCATCTAGCAGACAAAGTGAGTATATAGTTATAATGAGCAAGGAAGGGTTTACCATAATTGTAAATTTCATGACCCCCGGGGCAGGGGCTTCTTGTGCAAGGGCGTGGCCATATATGGTTATATAGTGAAAATACATTATTTCTTTAAAAATCTTCTTCTGTAATCCTGGACACCTATCAGACAAACTGAGTATATAGTTATAATAAGCAAGGAAGCCTATACCAAAATTATACATTTTATGACCCCCGGGGCAGGAGTTCTTGTGCAAGGGCATGACCATATACATGTATGTTTAAATAGTGCAACTTCTTGATAACTATCATTCCAATTCCCTTCAAATTTGGCATGAAACATCTTCATACCTCTGGGGCCCCAGAGGTGAAGGAATCCTGAAATTTACCAGTCATGATCCCCAGGGTAGGGGTTCTGACCCCAAGGTGAGGCCAAACTTACAATATAGTGTTTCTTTAGTACTATTGATACTAAATTGAAACGAAATGGATATTTAGAAAGAGCAGGTAGTCCTTTACCAAAATTGTAAATTTGATGATCTCCGGGGTAGGGGTTCTGACCCCAGGGTGGAGGCAAACTTAGTATGCAGTATTTATGTGTAGGTTTGCTGACACTGTATAAAATCTAAATGCATACTTAGGAATAGCAGAAAAGGATGTACAACAAATGGTGAATTTCACAACCCAGGGTTTTGACTCTAGGATGGGTCCAAATTAGTCATATCTTTTAATGTTTCAGTGTTAATACACCTATTATATTATGTACAGTGCATACACTTTTGAGAGCATGGAAGTTTTAAGAACACTTTATACCGTTGCTGAACATTAGAATTTAGCTTAGATATTCAGAACACGATTTTTCTCTCTCTAGATTTCATAGCCCTTGGGAGTAGTGATACTTTTATCTTGTACTCAGGTGACCGATAAGGTCTGTGGGAGTAGTGATACTTTTAACTAGTACTCAGGTGACCGATAAGGCCTGTGGGAGTTGTGATACTTTTAACTAGTACTCAGGTGACCGATAAGGCCTGTGGGCCTCTTGTTCGTGTTTATCAGCATACAACACTTCAATCCCCAATTGTGGCCCCACCCAACCCTCGGGAACCATGAATTGCACAAACTTGGATTTACTCTACGTCAAGAAGCTTCCGTGTGAATTTGAACTTTTCTGGCCCAGTGGATTTTGGGAAGAAGATTGTTAAAGATTTTCCCTATATGCTCTCATGTAAAACTTTGATCCCCTATATTGTGGCCATATCCTACTCCCGGGGCCATGATTTGTACAAATGTGAATCTGCACTATGTCAGGAAGCTTTCATGTAAATTGCAGCTCTTCTTGCCCTGTGGTTCTTGAGAAGATTTTCAAATGACCCACCCTATTTTACATTTTAGTGATTATCTCCCCTTGCAGAAGGGTGTTGCCCTTCATCTGAAGAAACTTGAATCCCCTTCATCCAAGGATGGGCCTAGTGGTTCTGGAGAAGAAGTTGAAACTGTGAAAAGTTTACAGACAGACAGACGACGGACAACAGGAAATCAGAATAGCTGACTTGAGCTAAAATGTGTGCAGCAAGTATCAATAACATAACTACCAATTCTGCTTGCTCTACAGAAAATTGTCAACCTAATTTTAATGCAAAGCATTAAAGGGACTGGTTCACGTTTTTCAAAAGAAATATTTTTCATTTTTGATGTTAAAAATTAAAAATATAACTCATTTAATGTTGACATCCAAACTTTGGACCGTCTGAATGCAAGGATAAGAGCAATATTTTAGCTTTAATTCTGTGTTATGTAAACAAAGATTGGAGTCTTTTTATGTAAACAAACAAACCAGTGAATCATTAATTTTGTAATTTAAAGTATCTTCATTTTGTACAATCACAAATTTAAACTTATATAAACACGTTTTACCTAATGTATACTTAAGATGTGATATACATAATAAGCTTGGATCAATATCCATTTATTTGAAAACTTCGTAAACACAAACACACCTTAATTAATCTTTGTTTTCAAAACAAGTAATAAACTCTCTATAATGGGCTTCTGTCATGATAGATAACCTTAATTTTTTGTGAAACCTTCTAAACATATCAGACTGTAGATTTTGATCATTTAAAGTGAAAAACAAAATTTGGGGGGAAATCGTGAATCAGTCCCTTTAAAACGGCCGCTGAAATTTTAAGCATATTCTACACAACTTCCATTGGGATACATTTTCACAGTTCAGCGTGGTTATTTCCCCCTGTATACAGGGGTCATACAATACGGTGTGGTCCTCTGGTGATTGCTTCATTATAAGAAATAGATAGAGAATTTACTATTTTTGATTTTAATTTGGTGCTGCTTAAGAAATTGTTGTAAAAATCAAATACAATTACTGACAAACAATATGGATGCACAATAATTTTAGTCAATGATGATACATCTATGTCTCCCTTCTGTGATTTTTCACAGTCCTCGGCATCAGAATAAGCTATAGGTGTCTTTAGCATATAAGCAATTCTTATCAATATTTTGGACGACCAAATGTCAGAAATTACAACCAACGTACGTAATTATACTTGTATTCATTTCACACTGTGGACAAAAATATATACATCAGGTGTCGATGAACGGAACATGTTAATGTAATCTTTCTGTTGAAATATGTTTACGTGCGTTTACGTTTTGTTAAAACATTAGGTTTACTGTTAACGTACGAGTCATTCTTTTGAAAATTAATATATGTATGAATCAACTTCCTCAAATATACGCAAAAGTAATCATCAAGCACGTAGCAAAAGTTTGCATTTAAGAAACTGAATTGATTTATGAGTAATTGTCTCAATGTATATTCACAGAGCTTTTCAATATCAATTTCCTTTTCACTTTGCAAAACAATCTGACTTCTTCTATAAATACAAAATCTGCATACTGATATAAAATAACTGACAAAAATACATTAACTGTCTTTGTACCACTATTCAATGCTGTCATGAATATTTCGTCAAAGTTTATTATGTCAAGAACTTCACTTTCACAGGATGATGATTAACAAAATTGTTCTTAAAATCAGCCAACTTTATACATCTGATAAATAAACGCATCACGTCCTCGCATGTTAATTGGACATATTTTAGAAATTTAGAATCAGACTTCCCTCTCCTAAAAATCTTTTCAGCATGCAGAAACATCAATCCATTTTTATTTGGCATTAGAATACCTATTACTAAAAAGTATATGTATTTTGTTACATGGCATAATTTAGAGGCTCTATTAGAAAGCATATAGTAGTGCAGATATTGAACAACCTTGTCTAACAGAATTTTCAATAGGAAAATATTTATCTACATGTCCATTACACTTTATACTACTGTATATATCCGTATGAAATGTATGTACCCATTGTCTAAATTGAGTTTCAAAACGAAACACCTCTATCAAATACATCAATTAAATACTCATGACTCACTCGATCAAAAACCCTTTTCTGATCAAATTTAACCTTATAAACCTTTAAAATTTAGAGGGTTATGTGGTGAAAGTTTATAAAGAATTCCGAAAAAGCTTTTGATAGAGTCTAAATTGATATGGTAGAGATGGATAACTTAGATTCTATAAAATTCGACTACTTTTTGAATCGAACTCTCAAGGGACAGGTCAATATTTATTGGGGGGTTGGGACCGGTGCATTCCATATTTTCATTTTTTAAAAACCGTATGTCCTATCTTCTAAAAATACCAAAAAAAAAGTAAGTTGCTGTCCTATATCAGATGTGTAATTAAAAAGTGTGTGTCCTATCCAATCAATAAACAGATATATGCATTTATAATTGAACACCATTTTTACTTCATTTTAAAAATCTCTGGAGTTCTTCATAATTGTCTCTCCAGTTATATCAGCTGAGGGATTCAAGCTCCCGAGTCGACCGGTCACACCTTCCGTGAGCCCTACTTCTTGATATTTCAAGGTAAACGGAGTTATCCGTAGTCAAAATCAATGTGCTAAGAACGACCTAACACTCGGTATGAAACAATTCAGACAGCATTTGACACAATTATAGGTTGTATTAAATGGCAAACTATCCAATTATTAAAGATGTGTTTTGGCTTGAGTTAAATTCTGGTCTGTATCGACCAACATGATATACCATTTTTATTTTCTGTGATTGAAATCCATATTCCATGCAAAACTTACATGTGATTTTAACAATTTTATTTACAACTGAATATTTCTTTTATGATTTTTAATTACGTTTTGATATTAAAATTTTTCAAAGGTAGTATTTTATTGCAAATTGTCTCTAGTATATTCAAATTGGACATAAAGCATGCATACAATTCAGTACTATTGTTTGTAAGATAGTTGAATTAAAAGTTTTTAATACTTTATAATATATTTTGTTCATCGATACATTTGCAAAAAAAATATATAGCTGTCCTATCAGTGTTGAAAATAAAAAAGTTGGGGTCCTATCAGTATTGAAGTCAAAATAAATGTGTGTCCTATTGCATTTTGCACCGGTCCCAACCCCCCAATAAATATTGACCGGTCCCCAAGAGAGTTGAAGCATAAATTTTTCACTGAAAGAATAACATATTTAGTGTTTACATTTTCATCCTTTTAAAATTCTGATAAAGTATCGTTTATGCTAGTTCAAACAAGGAACTCACAACTACATGTATTACAAATACTTTGTTTACTAGATCAGCGCCATTTCATGGAGAAATTTTTACAAGCCTCGTGAGTTTTCAAACCGTACATGCCTTTACAACTGCGGAATATTTCACTCTAATTGAGACGTTACCAGCTGCAGGTGAAGTACCACAAATTTAGACCCATGCTTATGCTCAGGGGCCAACGCCTGCCGCGACACGGGGCCTCCTTTATTTCAAGTCATTTCCGAAAGACCCACCATTCTCACTTCTAAATGTTGAGCGTTTGGCGAAGGAGCACTCACTACCCATGTTAACGTCTTAGGTTTGATGCGGCCATGGCACGATTGAAGATCCCTCACTGCTACAGCCCCCGAGTGCCAGGCATATGTCTAAATTTGTGGTACTTCACCTACAACTAGTGACGTCTCAATACTCGTGAACAATTCTCGACGGGACGTAAAACCAATCATTCAATGCTCAAGTTTTATTTCTAGTAACTAATATTTGAACTTTTCTGGCCCAGTGGTTCTCATGCTTTTTAAATATTTCCCCATGTATTTTTATGTACAACTTTGATCCTCTGTATTGGCCCCACCCTACTCCCGGGGCAATGATATAAAACTTGAATCTGCATTATATCATGAAGCTTTCATGTAAATGTATTCTTTTCTGGCCCAGTGTTTCTTGAAAGATTTCTAAAAAATTTATCCCTATATATTTGCATGTAAATCTTCTCCTATTGTGGCCCCATCCTACCCCCAGGAACCATGGTTTTAACTTGAATCTGCACTAATGTAGGAAGCTTTCATAAATTTCAGCTCTCCCAACTCTGGTTCTCAAGATTTTTAAAAACTCCACCCTTCTTTTGAACAAACTTGAATCTCCTTCACCAAAGGATCCTTTGTGCCAAGTTTGATTGAAATTGGCCCAGTGGTTCTGGAGAAGATGAAAATTTTATGATGGTCAAGTTTGATCAGAAAAGCTAGAGTCTTCGGCTCAGGTGAGCTAAAAAAAACTTTCAGTTATTATCTCCCCTTTGAAGGGAACAAGGCCCTTCATTTGAACAATCTTAAATCTCCTTCACCCAAGGATTCTTTGTGCCAAATTTGGTTGAAATTGGCTCAGTGGTTCTGGAGAAGATGAAAATGTGAAAAGTTAACAACGATGATGGTCAAGTTCGATCAGAAAAAGCTCACTTCGCACTTTGGCGTATATAAACCAAAGTTGAAATCTGGGAGGTAAAGTGATCTTCAGTTCTCAGGTGTACACCATGTGAGAAATAGACTGACATGCACGAAGCAACACCCCCTTGCCTTTACAAAGGGAGTAATAAAAGTAAGCATTACTTGGCATATTTCACTTTGTGTACTACTTGACATACTGTTGCACCATGAGAATACCACACAGTACATAAAAACAAGAGGCCCATGGGCCACATGACTCATCTTGGCCCATATCTGAAGACTTTCCATATATATTTGCACGTAAAACCTTAGTCCCTATTATGGCCCAAACTACCCTTTGCAAACTTGAATCTACACCATGTCAGAAAGCTTTCATGTAAATGTCAACTTCTTTGGCTCAATGGTTCTTAGATTTTTAATGCTTTTTCCTATATTTGTACGCAAAACATTGACCCCCCCCCCCCCCCACTTGTGGCCCCATCCGCCGGGGGCCATGATTTGAACACATTTGAACCTGCACGATGTCAGAAAGTTTTCTTGTAAATATCAGCTTTTCTGACTCAGTGGTCATTGAGAAAAAGATTTTAACTATATATTTGTATGTAAATCTTTGATCCCCTATTGTGGCCCCATCCTATCCCCGGGGACCATGATTTGAACAAACTTGAATCTGCACTATGTCAAAGTTTTCATGTAAAAATCAGCTTTTCTGACTTGGTGGTTCTTGAGAAGATTTTTCCTATATATTTGTATGTAAAACTTTGACCCCCCCTTTGGGCCCCATCATTTGAACAAACTTGAATCTGCACTATGTCAAAGTTTTCATGTAAAAATCAGCTTTTCTGGCTCAGTGGTTCTTGAGAAGAAGATTTTTAAATGACCCCACCCTATTTTTGCGATTATCTCCCCTTTGAAAGGGACATGGCCCTTCATTTGAACAAACTTGGCCCAGTGGTTGATGAAAAGATGAAAATGTGAAAAGTTTACAGACAGACGGACGCCGGACAAAATGTGATCAGAAAAGCTCAACTATCACTTGAGCCTTCGGCTCAGGTGAGCTAAAAAACCCAGAAAAAATGTAACACAGAGCACATCTTAAATACAGGAGAAATGTAAAGACTTCTTTAATTTCTTAATATCGCATTTCTTGAAAAAAACTTTCAACCTTCCAAAATACAATCCTTTTCAACAATTTAACAAAACTAAAATATTATGTACTACAAATAATATTTAGCCAAATTAAAGAAGAACTATTGTGTGCATATTTTATCATGATTACATAATCAAGCACTGTTTTGTAGCATTGTTACATAAAATGATGTTCAGAAGCTCTATAGTCGGCAGATAAAAAGTTTCGTTTAGAGCTGGCCACAGTTGGCAATTGCAATTTTCTTGGACGTTTTCCCACTCTGAGATCCCAAACTTTCCATTTTCTTAACAATATCCAGGCCTTCCACTACGGTTCCAAACACAACATGTTTGCCATCAAGCCACGGTGTTTTTGCTGTACAAATGAAGAATTGGCTGCCATTGGTGCCGGGACCTGCATTAGCCATGGATAAAATACCTGAAATAATATATTGAAAGCAATACTTGAAAAATCTTTTCTGTGAATATCATCAATATTTTGATAATAGGTTGCAGATTCCATAAACAATTAGAATTCTCTACATCAAATATTAGAGACAAACAAATTATGAAATATGTCTTTAAACAGTAGTCCTTTCACACGAATTTTGTCCAGTGGATTTATTCAATCAATCAGGTCATTAAGGAGTATTTCATGTACATGCACTTCTTAGAATTTCGTGTACATGCGATAGATTCACTCATTGAATGAAAAAATTGTTTTCAAGTGTTTAATGGATGGAGCCCGTAAGCCTGATAATTGCTTGAAAATTTCATATTAAGATATCTTTAATTGTATTTCAATATTTTCATCAAGAATGTTGCTTCGAGAGTTCATTGCAATCTTTGTACTTGATCATTACAGGAAATATTTCAAATGCAGCATGCCAACTCTCAACACAGTAGTGTGTTGCATAAAAATCCACACGTTCTGCACATCACTCGGACGCAATATTTGTTATTGTGGTGTATGTAAAATCTAAACCAAACCAAACTCTGAAATTTGTAATCGGTGCATCAAATCGAATAATATAAATTGCGGTGCACTGCACAGCCCATACCTTCCTTTGTCGTCATTTTGGTGAGGTACATGATCGAGTATCTCTTGAAGGTGATCCTAAACCCCAAAACTTTCTCCGAAAATTGTCTTTGTATTCTAGACAAAATGCCATGGCAAAGGCGACAACACGGGCTAAACATGGGGGCCGCCATTATTCAAACCAAAGTGTATGTATGGCGCGATTTCATTGGATGCCTTGGAAAGTCAAAGCCTGATATTTTGAAGGCTTAGAAATGCGACTAAATCCGCCAAGGGAGAGATCAGAGTAAGCGAATCAGACACTTGCAGGGCTTGAAGCTAACTTTTTATGTCACCAGTCCAGCCGGACTGATCAGTGATGGGGTATAATTTCAACCAGTCCAACAGAGTTTTCCAGAAATAATTAAACATATTTCGTTAATGTTATTAAAATGAAATTTAACTCAATATGTCTCAGACAATGTTGTAACACTTATATGTGGGATTTATATTTATGAATCAGATTCGTCTGATATCTACAGATCGAAGCATGCCAAATGTGTATAAAATTTCATATTAAGTATATTTTCCAAAATGATACTATAGAAAATTAACCAGTCCCATCGGACTGACTGTCAGTCTGTCCGACAGACTTTTAACAAGTCACAGACTGATGGGCATATGTTAATTTCGAACCCTGCACTTGGCTTGCGTAGGCCTAAATAAATGGTTTAGTGCACTAGTCATACACCACTAGAAGATTTAGTTCTGCTGGTTGTGATTCCTACCACGGGTTGGGACAGAAGTGGGTATCCAAATACATACATGTATAGTGAATTTTTCTATGTTTTACATTCCTTTGAATACTCTTCCCGGATCTATGAGATTGATCATTGTTCGTTATCTTCACCTTTCACTTAATGCAGTTAAGATTGTTTAGGAGTTCATATTGCAACCTTTGTGCATATACGTACATAAATAGATCATTAAATATGTACGTTTTGGTTCTTTGTGCTAGTAGGTTTTAAAAATGGGCTAATTCAAGAATGCATTCTATAAGAAGTGTATATCCGATGATCGATTATTAAAAAAAAACAAACAAAAAAAACCCCATCTAAATTGGTAGCTTTCTTTCCAAAATAATTGGTGTTTTCTGATTACTGGTACAACACTATTAATTTAGTCATAAAAAAAATCACAGCTCATATACCGGGAGGTTAAGTGATAAAAGCGCTGATGCGCATCATGGAATATGCCAGCAGAGCAATTGCTATTCATGACGCCATGTTCACTGAATGTTTTATCTTATCTATTTCATTTGAATTACCATATTGCAAGAAGACCTTTTTAGTGAATTGGGCTCCTAAAGTGATACCTAGTATCACCATGAGATCTGCTCTTACCTGGTCCAGTGTGTTTCAGTGTGAAGTTCTCATCCTCAAATTTGTTTCCATAGATACTTTTCCCACCTGTGCCGTTGTGGTTTGTAAAGTCTCCCCCCTGGCACATAAAATCTGGAATAACTCTGTGGAAAATACTGCCGTTGTAGCCAAAGCCCTTTTCTCCTGACAAGATAAAATATCCATAATAGTCGTGACTCACAACCAATACAAAATGTCTTACTGCAACATCCTGCCATCTTGTAACAAAAGTTCTACAAAGCAGGCAGTGATTTTATTTACTTTTTTAAAATAACACTCCCTCCTTTTCAATGGGAAAAATTAGCAACAAATTGGGAAAAATCAATTATAATAAAATAGAATGAAAAATCAATTCAAGAACAAAAGTGGCTGGGTAACTTAAATGTTATTTCTCACTGAGACAGCAGTACAAAACATACTGAAACAAGAGGTCCATTGCTCACCTGTACAACAGTTTTAGAAATTAACAAGCTTAAGCAAAATTATCATTACTCCCCCCCCCCCCCCCCAAGCCCCTTAAGGGCGTTTCCAATTACATATTGAAAGAAAAGGAAGGCAAAACTTTCTTTTTTTTTATTCGGACAGTCAATATTTGCCATCTATCACTAGATATGGAACTTACAAGATACATACGTTTGTGACTACTGACATGTAGTACCGTATTTTGCCGAATATAATACGCAGTGGTGTTTCATACGCACCCCCCACTTTGAGCCTAAAAGTTGGTGAAAAAACGCACTTCGGGTGTATAATACGCAGCAAAAATTTTGACCAAGCGGTAATATTTATTTTATACTTAGTGTTAATTTGCACTTAATATTTTTGCAGAAATAATGAATTCTAAACAACGCACAATAATTTGCAAACTTTTTGAGATGATGTCTACATCGCGGTAATCTTCAATGAGAATCTTCAGGGAAATATCAACCCGGACAAGCCTGTTCATTTCAGCAAAGCACGAGATTTTGTAGCATTAAAGTCTTGTCTTAACTGACTCGATATTTCCTTTGTTGAAACTTAAAATCAATCAAATAGCCGATGTTTAATATAAAAATAAAATTAAACAATTAAACTATCGCTTATTTTACTGTAATCCTCACACCATGGTAGGTACAAAGATGCAAATTATCAACTCCTCGTTAACTACGATGACTATTAAAATGTGTGAAAAAAAATTTGTTGGGTATTTCTTTACCCGGAGGGGGTATCTAACAAAAGCACAGTGTACACAACAATGGCTTCGTAAAACACGCTCTGGGCACCCTCTCGGTAATTATTTCTTTTACGCAAGAATAGTTATTTCAAAGATTCAAATTAGTATTTTATTAAAAATTAGGCCTATTCATGAAACTTACAGTAAACCAACTTTTAGCAAGTGACAAAATTATTTTCCAACAATTTTAGCACGCGACAAGGCATTATTGTGTACACATGCTTTCGATAATGGCGGCATGCGATGTAATGAATAGTCAGATCCAATGCAATTTGATTGGCTGTTTGTTTCATGATAATTGAATTATTTAGATATTGTAAGTATACATATCACATTTTCTGCAATTTTATGTTTCTGTAGTAATTTTCTTGAGGTTGAATTTTCTAGTTAATAAATAGGTGAACGTGAAAAGGCGTACAGTATCCGATGCCTTGGTCTTTGAGTGAAATATTACACTACTTAATCGCCGAGTTTCATCTGGAAAAAAGGGTCAAAAACCTATTGTGGTATATAATACGCACCCCTTTCTGGCACAAAAATATTCTCTAAAAAAAGTGCGTATTATATTCGGCAAAATACGGTACTTAGCAAGTGTTCATGTGGGCAAAATACTAAACTAAACCAAAAATGACATTTTGATAACTGATTTTACCCAATTAATTTTAATACATGATTGCATGTATATCTGTGTTGATGTACTTGCAGAAAGCATGCAAGACACCATTTTGAAAATTTCCGATAATTTGACAGGGTTGTCACTAGAAATTATTGATTCCCGGATTCATGGTTTTTAAGCAGCTTGATTTCCATGAAAATTTTAATGAGTCCCATGAAAATTTGATGAGACTTTTTTATTATATATACAATCAAAATGGAAGCAGTACAAAACGTATCAATTTAAGATTTATTTTTAATCATTTGCGACTTGGCCTCGGAAGACTAATTGTCCACGCCAACAGAAGTACTTCCCTGAATCTCCTATCATCACAACAACCCTATTCAATATTAAGTGATAAAATAGATGTGTACTAGTTTTGTTTGCAGACGAATCTGTAAAACCTACAAAAGTTTACAAACTATGCTACTTTCGATTCCAATAAAAATGACTACCGGAAGACAAACATTTACATTTAAATATAGATCCCCGATTTGAAAAACAAATAAAGAAATAAGAATAAATAACTGCCAGTGGCAAAATGTTCCCCATATTGCATCTTATCTAATTATCATTTGAATATCATATTCTAATTTGCACTAAACAAATAAGTAGGGGTTCTAAGTAAAATTATGATTT
>NC_079169.1:17008940-17081440 GCF_947568905.1 Ostrea edulis
GAAAAAAACCATTTTGGGCCTGCAAAATATTGTTCGGGCTTGCACAATTATTATACTGGGAGGCCCGAAGGGCCTGTGCTTTACAAAGTTTTTCGTGAAGACTGTTTTCATCGATTTTTCTTCCAAAATATGGCTTTACGCCTCATAAAAAATCATTCATTTGAAATTTTGATATGAATAAAGTAGTTTGTGAATGTTAACACCGTTAACGATGATTATAGCAATTATGATTCTTTTTTTCTTTCATGTGTGAAGATAAATGATAAAACCTGGTTTTCAGTGATTTTTTATCAAAATGTACGATTTTGCTCCCAAAATACAAGTTTCCCCTTTGTTTAGTGCTATCTATTTTTTAATATACGCTAGAGCATCCCTTGACTCACCGTTTGAAAACAAAAACATTTCTGTTGCAATTAGTTTGGGGTTACGCTATATTTTTGGCTAGAATGACTGTCAGTCATTCTAGCCAAAAATATAGTCATTGACTGGACGATTATAGACTGAAATCCCGATACCTGTGCACGAAACGATGTCTCGCATTCGTCTGCAGTCGCCCCCCCCCCCCCTTCCGAGAGAAAATAATACCCCACCTATTAAAACCTAGTCACCCATTCTCAATATAAGGGATCAAACGATGTCGCTCCATTATTACTTAAGAGAATTAACCTCCGAGCTATATTTTCATCAACAATATGAATATGTTTATATGATTAAAAAAGAAAATACAATAGAATTGGTTTGGAAGGATATTTAACTGGTTTCAAATTAGAAAATAGTAGCGTATTTGAAATGTACGTTACTGTCTCAGTCTATGCGAAAGACATCGGACCGTCGGACCTGACCGATGTGCTTTGCCTCAGGTCCGATGCGTCATTTTTTACACCGGACCGGTATGTCCGATGTCTCAGTGTCCGGTTTTGTGCTTTACTATTTTGACGCAGTCATTTAAATGTTTGTTATAAGTAAAAAATATTACATAAATCCAAATACGTAAATGAATGTGATTAAAACCGCATGGACCGTCTAAAGTATTATGCGGGAGGGATCCCCGGTATAGTATTACTAGTATAAAATTTCCTTGGTTTTGCATTTTCACGTGTTTCACTTTTTTACAAATTTGGTTCGGTCCAGTGTGTTCATTGATTACATAGGACCGAATGTCCTGTGTGGTCCAAAACACTTTCGCATGGACTGCTGTCTCCGAGTAATACTTTACGTCATATCTACGAAATCCCTGTTTATGAATTTTAGGTTAAAATGTCCTGATAAAACAAACCAAAATATCGTATAGATGGCATTGCTCATTGTTTCTATCCGTCCTTGTGATAATAAATGATTTATCTAGTATAATGTACCTGTCGCATTCTATTTTCGCCCAATTTTTTAATAATCGCAAAGATTAGAGACCCGACTTGTCGTTTCCTGTAGGTACATTGATATGCTAATTGTATCTTACCTAAACGTTGATATACTTTCTGTCTCATTAAATGAAACAATGATTATTAAGTTTAACAATTTGTTTTCAAATTCTTGACTGAACATAACGTAGAGATAAGAAAGAAATGTACGTTACCCTAGTTTTTTCCGTATTCAATATGCTGAGTGAGAAATGTCAAACACCCCTGAGTTATTGACTATGTGCATGTTGGACAAAAATAATTTAAAGT
Organism: Ostrea edulis; assembly: GCF_947568905.1. Lineage (NCBI taxonomy): Eukaryota > Metazoa > Mollusca > Bivalvia > Ostreida > Ostreidae > Ostrea > Ostrea edulis. The sequence continues at coordinate 17,010,608 of NC_079169.1, forward strand.
TGCTTTATCACTTTAAATACTTTCTTTTAAGTAAAAAAATTCCTGGTAAAAAATGTACGTTACCGAAATGTACGTTACTATAAAATTCGGAACTATGATATTACATTCTTGTTTTCATATTTTACAAATTCTAATAGTTACACGAAGGACGATTTTGAAGGTTAAATATCGTCTAAGCGTCAGAAGTGAAAGAAAACTAAAGTTTCTCCTGTGCACGAGGCTGGTATGACGGGTTTTCATCTGCAATGTGATTTTGAATATCGTGCATTGGTTTATAAATATTAAACATGTGTGATGCACTTCTTGAGCAATCCATGTTAAGGTATAAACCAGTGCATTACGTCTGTAACATGTGGTAATTGTGGAGTATTGATTTGAAGAAATGAAATGTACGTTATGTATAGGTAACGTACATTTTGCATATTTCCAGCTCACATTTTTAGAAAATTAATCAAAGAATTTAGTGACAACATCAATACCAAATATTATATTAGAATTGTCTTAAAGCGACACTACAGCTCATTTTGCGCAAAAATCATGAAATGACAATTTTCCCAGCGCTTTCTCAATTTTTGTTGCATTGTTGAAAGTATGAACTTTGCGAAAATAACACTTATCTAAAGTTAAAAATTATCGTTTTAACGTAAAAATTAATACTTTTTGATGGCCTATACACAAAATATCGAGTCTCCTCCTTCGGTATTCAGAGGCATGCGCATAGACAGTAAACAGTGCAGCATGTCATCCAGAGAGAGAAAGTGTAGTTGATAGATCTAGAATTTTGACAGATTCTGTAAGAAAAGAGGTAAAATTAGAATGAGATAAAACTCATACGTGAAATAAAATTTACCTTGGTATCAGTTTGACCGTTGGAAAACAAAGAGCTCGGAGAAACACATGTAACTCAGTGGCGGGTCTAGGATTTCCGAAGAGAGGTGTGAAAGTCAAAGATTAGCCAAAGTAATCTGCCATTCTGGTGCAAAATTTGGATTTTCATTCACAATCTGTGGGGTAAAAAGGGAGGGGGATCCTGGCCCCCTAAATCTGTCATTGAGACTAGCTGCGAAGACACCACGTTTAAAAGTAAGTGCTATTTTTATCTGAACACGACACGTGTTAGTTGTAAAAACATCGGTCAGTGGGAACATGGAAGGTTTCTGTTGAAATAATGATTTATAATTACTTATTATAAGGAGCAGGGATTAATCTTATACTTGAAAGGTGAGTGTGAACCCCCTTGATGGGGAATTTAAATAATTTCCTACAGAACACCTTTGCTGTCATTCAAAACCACGTGATGTAAATAAGCATTCAAAAGTCAGAGTCAGCATGAAGAAACCTTTGAATTCCGAACGATCTTCAAAGCGCAGTTGAGAGTAAATTGATGCATCCCAATTGTTCAAAATTGTCAGTATCGATATGAAATTTATCATTTTATCAATACATGGTTTAAAAAACACTTTATTAAAATGTGGAAAATGAGCTGTAGTGTCTCTTTAACAATACTGCACACTAAAGGAACATTTCACCTACATCACTATGTCACAATAACTGAAATGTACAAATGACTCCGTTTTATTAAAATTAAATATGTGTAAGACGTCCACAACGTACCACTGCCAGAACTTATTAATTTGTCCCTATATCTCTTATATATGTTTCTTACTTTAAAAAAAACAACAACAAACAAATAACAAACGAAAAACCCCGCAGATACGATGTTTACTGTCTTGGAAAAGCGACAAATAAGAACATTACTTGAAAATGTTTCTTTGATGAAGTTATTAGTGGTGTTATATAAAGTAATTTCGAATATTTCCAATCCTTAACGGAATTGGAATAAAAAATCTATACAGTATAGGAAAATTTTATCAGGTTTAAATTAACTGTGGAGTTAAAACTAAAACACTATTTTGTCAATCACAAAGAAAATGATTTAATAGTATATGCATTTATTTCAGCTTATATTACGATGTCCTTCGTCAAAGCTACATAAAGTTTAAAAGGAACAACTATGCTTTTGGGGCTATTTATTTTAAAAACAAAACAATATGCATCACTACTGTAGTTGTCAGAAGATTAGAGTGAGAGATGGGGGACAAGCAGGGGGTCCTCGTTTGTTTCAGCAGAGATTCAAAGTTTTCGTGAGTATCCACTACGGTTAATTGCCGATTTTACTGGAAATCCTCTGCAACTTTTAAATCTATATTTGAAAGAAAAAAAATTGTCTTCTTCTACTGATAGTGAAAATCGTGTTTCCATATGCAATGTCCACACGTTGTGCTTTAACTTTCTTCGTTAAAATCTTCGAAATGTATGCAGGGTTTGACACTAAGGCACGTCCGACCGACTGAGTCTACTAAATGATAGGTCCGGTCGGGTAAAATGTCGATTTACTAGTTCGACTGGTCGTGTTGAAAAAATAAACAAGAAACTTTAAACCATAAGATATTTTATTCTTAACTAAAAAAGAATAACTGTAGACTTTGCGAGCAATTTTGAACTGCATGATGACACAATCTCTATTTTTAGTTCTATAATAAATAAGTCGCGGTTGGAAGTGATGTTTTATGACATCTACTCGATGTTAATGTTTGCAAAGTTATGTTTTAGATGAATTTATTTTCATTTTCTTTAAACAACCCAGTTTATTTGAATCAAATATAAGAAAGTATTTATCAAATTAATAAATTGCATCGTAAACAACCATTTTTCGGTGTTGACATGTGCGGGAATGTCTATATTCAAATACAACTTCTCGTTCTCAAGGAAAGATGTCCCAAGAGAAAAAAAGTTAAAGGTTGGGAAGAAACAAAGCAGGGCTTATGAAATAGAGATAAAAAAAAAAAACGGTTGAGATCATTTTATTTTATATGGACTAGAGAATTTCCATGCCGGGTAGAATTTAAAGAAACAGAAAATGTGTTTGAAAATGAAAGCATTAAATTGAATGACGAGACTAAAGCTCTTTTATGAAACAATTAAATACGTTTTAGTTCATGCAAACTTTAAATGTTTGTCATTTGAATTAAGTACATTTAAGTATGGAAAAACTATCAGTTTCTGGAAAGTTGGTTGGGGCTGGTGGATGTAAGGTCAGGTCTAGCAAAAATCATTTTAAGTAGCCCGACTGGTCTAGTGCTAAAAAAAGTAAATGTCAAACCCTGGTATGTTACCAAACATTAAATTTTGAAAAAGAAAAACCACCAAAATATTACTATCAACATTATAATTTCTTAATACTGTCTGGAAACATTTCATCAAACGGATTTTTATTTCTTTACAGTTGATTTATTGACGTTTATTTGTGTGTTATTGAAAGTTGGAAATGTACGTTACCAAATCACATTTCGCATGTTTTTTTATATTTAAATTATATATTCTTTTGGGTTTGCGGTAGTTTTGAACACGCTTCCTTTCAATAAGATAGTGTTTACAAATATATTGAAACAAACATTAATGATGCTTTCAGTTTTTCTTACTGACAATAATCATGAAATGTACGTTACATTTATACCAGGTATCTAAATTGCCAAACTATATGTAAAATTTGTTAATGATTACAAAAGAGCTAATTATGCAGACATTAAACATTCACCATTTAAAAAAAAGACAGGTGTATTCCAAACTGATCGTACAAACACAATGAGAAGAACCGATAAAAGTATTATATCGATAAAATATTTATTTTTATCTGAACGAAAAGTCACCATTATTTTAAGAGGGGGGAAATACTTGAACGCTTACATTCAGAAAGATCATTTTGTTAAAATAGGTTGGTGTATTCATTGGTGTTAAAACACAACCCAAAAAATATAATTTTGTTCAATAACACTCTTAATTATAGACCTATTTTGATGATACAGCGACGGTAACGTACATTTTTCGTGCATCTATTTGAAATGAAATTATCCTCTTTTTTAACACTTTGTCATTATTTCATGTATTTAGATTTGATAAAAAGAAAATTTGAGACAAAATCTATAGATATTTTATTTTCATTATGCATAATAGTAATATTCATATCTTTAACTTTTATTTTTAACAAATCATTTTGGTGTTTGAGCTCTTATATTGAGAATGGGTGTAGTGGGCTATGCCAAGAATTTACTTTAGATCATCTGAACCCATGTAGAGAATTTATGGAAGGCGGAAGCTTGAAGTTGTACGAATTTGACCCCCCTGAAAAATCATACATGTACAGAAATTGTTTAAGTATTGCTACAGACTTCCAGTTCACATTCCCTTTGACCGAAGTCAGGGTGTTAATACAGAGGAGGCAATGGAGTATGATGACGAATCCTACATGTTTGCATATTACCATGCCTCCTTCCCGCCATTTTACCAACAATAGCCACATGGCGTGCATAATGATAATGTATAAATTACGAACCTGTACAAAGAGCACGGAAGTTCTCGGCTGTTTTGGGTACCACGTCAGCACGCAACTCCATAATAATACGACCAAAGCTTTCGCCACCAGCTGTAATGTCGAAAAAGACTCGAGGTTTCGCCATCTTTTTTCAAATCAAATGGAAAGTGATCTACCACGCAACTGGAAAAGTACCGGCTTAGTGACCTGATTTAATCGAAACGCAATGGTTTGTGGGAAATACACATTTGCTTCCGGTAAGACACGCCCTCTATGCGGAAGCAAAGTGAAAGCCGAGGTGAGAATATTTAAATGTTATCATGGTTATGTGTCTTTGTAACTGTTGATTTGTTTGATACATGAAGAATACTGTGTTATAAAAATATTCTCAAGAGATATGTCTAATCTTTGTCATTGATTGAGCATATATGAGTTTTGAAGAATTGGGCCTATATGATTTGTAACTTTTGTTTTGCTTAAAATTTGATTTTGCTTGACAGGGATCATTTCTCATTCGTAATTTGTCTAGCTAAAATCAAATAATATGTTGACGGTGCTACCGTTTGAACGAGCGCAGCTTCATGTATATACATATTTTGTTATGTTCATGCTTTGATCAGGTTCAATTTAAACAATATCTATTTGCCAAATACTCATTACATGAATTTTCTCCAAGGGTTTTATATTTAAAAATCATTAAAACATGTATACATGAATGTGATTGAAATATTTTTATGCTATAGATCTATATACATTTTATTTCTGCTACCTTCACTCGGCTCACTGTGACTTGCTTAACCTTTGATGCACGACTTGTTCTGAACAGTATGTTCATGTTCTCAGCCTCTACTTTCCTTTTTTCTACTCTCAATCTTTTCAAGATACTAATTGTATGATGAAAATGACCAAACTTTTCAAGTTTGTAAAACTATGTTTAAACAGCACTGCCTTTGAACACAAAACGCATTTCAATATATAATGAGAATTTAAAAATAAATCGATGAATATGAATTCAACTATCGGATCGGGCATGTATATGTCCCCCCCCCCCCCCCTTTGCGAACCTATCTAATTAAAAAAAAAAATGAAATTCATATGATAATCCCCTTGTAGCAATTGTATGTTCCAAAAGAGAAAATTAGAACAATTTTTATAATATTGTACATAATCCTAGTTGTAATACAATGATAAAATATTTCAGCATTCACATATAATCATTGAATAAAATTGCAACATCATTGATTTCAGCCCCTCTCCTGGAATGCTGTTGTTGTGAGGATACATTAATTAAGATTAATTCACAAAATTAGAATTAATTAATTATTTTTCATTTTTCAGTCGTTAATAGCAAGTGTCATGGTTTTTTTTTGTATTTGTTTTTTTTTTTTTTTTTTGCAAGCAAGTGTCATGGTTGATTATCATGAGGGGGGGGGGGGGGGTGTCATCGTGGTTTGCGTTACCGGACATATTAAAAGGAAATGGATTGAAGCACTTACTATTTTTAGTCGCGGGAAAAAAACCCAAAAAATTTTTAAAATGTTTTCAATCCGACTGAATTCTATCGACTTTTTGTAATTTTTTAAATAGCACTAATTCAGTACCTGTGATTCCTCACATATTCTAACAATTTTTAAGAAGTCGGTCTCCCTTTTTTCTTGTTAGAATAATAAATTCCTATTGAGAATTTTGTATTTTAATCGATTACGTCCCGGTAGTATGACTTTTAACAAGTATGTATTTAGATCCGCCACTGCCTGTCTTATTGTGACGTACGTCAAAACGTAGACATGACGTCATACATCATCTTAGCCTGCCTTTCATAAACATTGCACTTTGTTAAACATTTCGTCTAATGGTGCACTAAATTTTGGAGCTAGGAGGCCACAAGATTAGGATGATAATCCACGTAAGTTCACAATCATATTCCAAGGTGTGACTTTGCGAGATCTCAGCCATTTTTGACAAGGGACTTCTGGGATCGGCGTCAAAACATTTTCCTTGTTAGAGGTTGAGATTTAGCTCGGATTATTTCCCGCGCTCTAGTCATTAGAGCTCGCAGTACGAGCCAGCGCTTTGCGCTGGCTCGCTGCGCTCGCTATAATATGTCTTACGGCGTGACCGTGTTTGAGGGCGAAGCAAAAAATGGCATTAGTATCTAGATCCATAACAGGACAAAAAATATCCCGAAATATTAGCACCTAACGTGTGAGGACAGAGCTCAATCAAAGTATTCTAACTTTAGACATTTTTGATCCGCCTATTCATTAAACGCAGGAAACGCTATGCAACTGATGTAAACAGTGCATTGTGACGTCATATTCACCGTCGGTGTTTAGCAAATACACAAACATACATCTGTAGGAAATATTATACAATAAAGCGTTAATCTAGGAGTGATTATACATGTATATGATTAAGAAAATAAGATTTACATGCTTTTACGGATTTCTTGTAACATCTCAGAACGACGTTAACTTGGGTACACGAGATTCAAAATGGAGAAATACATGTCCACGCGCTAGTATTCGAATTGACGCCATTGGGACCAAAATTTTCAAGTTCCATAGGTATAGTTTAATTTTTCATCAGTTTTCTATATTTTCCTTTTAAACATGTATACGTGTTACCTATAGGGAGAGTTTTGCTCTCACGGCCCTTTGGGCCGTGAGAGGGCTTCGCCCTCTATTACTATGTAAATATCTAGGTGTGTTAAGACTAACATAACTGACAGTGCAGAGAGAATCTTGAATTTTCTCTTCAATATATTTTTGATTATGATAATGTATGGTATCTGGCGTGCATGCAGTGATTTTTCAACATTTTTATAAAACGTTCTGTGGCTTTCGAATTGGGGAAGATTGTCGACATTTTGGTCAAAGTGGGGAAGAAAACCAGTAATCCACTGAGAGACTTCTGAAAACACTGCTGGTAATTTTGAAACCGCAGAACAGAAACTTTTTTCCCTTCGTCTGGGAATTTTAAAAAACCATTTTCTTTTTTTAATGGGGTGGGGGGGGGGGGGGGGGAGGGGGGGGGGGCAGGGTTGCACCTATAATATTGTTTCATATGTGAGGTGAAGTCTTTAAGCTATAATAGAATATTATTCGATTAGTAAATATCGCAAAATTAATTGAAAACCTACTTTGGTTTCGATAAACTACTCTAAAGTAGCAAAAATGAGAGTGAAGTGGCAGATCTAAGACAGTTTTTAAAAAAATATAACTTAAGATAATACGATATGAAGTAAATCTGTTGTTTATCGATGCTTGATTCTGATCTTGCAGAAGAAATAAGTTTTGATAATTGTTGAATAAAGAAAAGATGCCTGTTTGTTTATTCAATCCATGATTTTAGTGTTGAATCAGCCTTATGGAAATTTCCAGAATGAAGCCCCCAGAACATGGCAACATCATACAACTAATCACAAGCAGAGAAGTTGTGATTGGTTTACAACGTGATCAGCATTTAAGATTGTGTAGACCTGTGTTCAGTGTAATAGATTTGACTTGGCCCATGTTTATCATTTTATGAAGGTTTATAATCATATTACTTATATGCATCTCATTCAAACGGAGAAAATCTCCCCCCCCCCCTTCCCCAAGACCAACGATCTGACGCATCAATGAATTTTTAATTTCGATATTCATCTTAAATATTTTAATTTGATGTTCTTAATTTTTTTTACATGATTATCGAAGTCACTGTTACAACTTTTTAAAATAATTTATTAACAGTTTGATGCTGATATGTACAAATACATGGATAGAGATAATATTGGTCAGTTAGGGTTTGAAATTACCTCATGTCTGTAAATCCGAGGCTATTAAAAAAAATGTCAGACTACTGAGACTAGTAAACTTTGCATAGCACTAGTCCGACTAGTGAAAATCTGGAAATCAATCTTGAATAGGTTAAGATTTTAGCAAATTTGTCCGAGTCTCTTAGATGTTTGAAGTTAACTTATGGTCGATTACCTGCATGGTTAAGGAGGTATGCTGCACCAGAAATTTAATATGGATGAAATGTGGAGGATATGTATACAACAATATATTGAAATTGAAAACTTTTAAAATTTTGCTTTATTTAGTGAAAAAATGCAGTTTTAGTAGAAAGCAATCCGAAAAAAAATTAAAACCCCTGCTGGACTCAAACCCGCAATCTACAGTTCAGCAGTTGACATGCTAACCTACTGAGCTAGGCAATGACTTTTGAAATGAATAGACAAATATTGCTTATATTTATATTTTCATCCATGTTTTAAAAGGAAGTCAGCCATTATGACGATATAGAGTACCTCCTTAAGTGTTTGGGTGACAATGACATGCTGATCTTCCAAACACATGGAGTGCGTTCGAGACCGCCGTTCTTCGCACGAGTACAAATTTCTGCCGATTCCAAACGCTGAGTACGCATCACGAGAATGGATTCGAGGTGCAAGAACTCACACCACCTCTGTAAGTAGTGTGGTCGAAGAACATGTTTGTGTGCACATGTTCTAGTCATTCGCGACCCTAACACAGGAGTTCATAAAATAAAACACATAGCTCATGGCTTGGTCAATCAAGTGAATTTTATTGACTTTATTGATAAAATTTCAAACTCCTGTGACTCTAAGAAATGAGCATGAGAACAATGGGAACGTCGATCTCGAACGCACTTATGGACATAAAAGGGGTTACGTGATTAACTCAGAGCAAGGTTACTGTATGCGTCTGAAGATCTTGACTGCAAAATAAAGTTTGGTGGTCTTTTTCTTCTCTAGGTGTCAGAAAGTGAATTGTTTGCAAATGTGATGTGTTTGATTTGATTAAATACTATTGAATAAAATGGGGATCATTTAATATGATATACTGGACGGACTAGTAAAATGCTTTGCGGACTAGTGAACATCAGTAGTCAGTAGTCCGTACGGACTAGTGCTTGATAAAGTTAATGTTGAACCCTGGTCAGGGTTTCGGACATTTATTTTTTTGAGCAATAGACTAGTCGGGCTACTTCAGATGATTTTTACTAGACCTGCATGACCTAAATCCACTAGCCCTGAGGCTGACCAACTTTCCAGAAAAAACCTGATAGCTAGTTTCTCCATATTTAAATACTGATTGGAATTCAAATGACAAACGTTAAGTTTAAACTAAAACATATTTAATTACTGATTGGAATTCAAATGACAAATGTTAAGTTTAAACTAAAACATATTTAATTGTCTCAAAAAAATCTATAGTCTTGTCATTCAATTTGATGCTTTTATTTTCAAACACATATTCTGTTTCTTTACATTCTACCTGGCGGCACAGATATTCTTTAGTCCATTTAGAATAAAATTACCTCAACAGTTTTTTTTAATTTCTATTTCATAGGCCCTGCTTTTATTATACCCCCCGCAACAAGTTGTGGGGGGGGGGGTATACTGGAATCGGGTTGTCCGTCTGTCTGTCCGTCCGTCCGTCTGTAGACGCAATGGTTTCCGGGCTCTAAAGCGTTATCCTTTCCACCTACCTTCACCATATATGGACTACCCATGGGATGAAGATGTTCCCTATCGATTTTGGAGTCAAAAGGTCAAAGGTCAAGCGCACTGGACATCGAAGTAGCAATATGGTTTCCGGGCTCTAAAGCGTTATCCTTTCCACCTACAGTCACCTTATCATACATATGGACTACCCATGGGATGAAGATGTTCCCTATCGATTTTGGGGTCAAAAGGTCAAAGGTCAAGCACACTGGACATTGAAGTAGCAATATGGTTTCCGGGCTCTAAAGCTTTATCCTTTCCACCTACAGTCACCATATCATACATATGGACTACCCATGGGATGAAGATGTTCCCTATCGATTTTGGGGTCAAAAGGTCAAAGGTCACGCGCACTGGACATCGAAGTAGCAATATGGTTTCCATTTAAATTCTTTAACGGCTTTTTTCATCGCATGGAGATGCTGTGTTCCTAGATACCTTTTGGATCATAATACTGAAGTTTTACCTATTACCAACACCCTTTGGGAGATTGGGGTAAGCGGGGGGTATTCTTAGTGAGCATTGCTCACAGTACCTCTTGTTGTTTCTAATCCCAACCTTTTCCTTTTTTTTCTCGTGGGACATCAAGAAGTCGTGTTTGAATATAGAGACATTCTCACACACGTCAACACCGAAAAATGGCTGTTTACGACGTAATTTATTAACTTGATAAACACTTTCTTATATTTAATTCAAATATATTGTTTTTCTTTTTAAGAATGAAAATGAATTCAATTTATATCTATTTATCCGAAACATAGCTTTACACACTTTAACATTGAGTAGATGTTGTAAAACATCACTTCCGACTGCGAATTATTTATTAGAACTAAAAATAGAGATTATGCCATCACGCTGTTCAAAATTGCTCGCAAACCCTTTACAGTTTTTTTTTTAGTAATAAGAATAAAATATCTTGTGGTTTAAAGTAAAGTTTCTTACTTATTTTTTCGACACAGCCAGTCGGACTAGTAAATCGACAGTTTACCCGACCAGACCTATCATTTAGTAGATACGGTTGGTCGGACATGCCTTATAAGTGTCAAACCATGATGGTTGAACATGTTTTGTGATGACACAGATCATGAAAGTAAGTAATAAGTTGAAAACTGTCGAATTTATCAGAATTATGAATACACGTTGTTTCTTCTTGTCAAATGCAATAATCGAAAACATGAATGACAAACAGAAAATCTGCTATATTATAAACAGTGGCCTGATTTCTTTGACTTTGCCCAATGTCAGGTATAGTGTATATAACCTAATTTCCGTAAAATATATTGACAGTTATATGGCACAAACTTCCCAGACCATTCGATATCTGATAAATTCGACAGTTTTCAACTTATAGACCTGGAATTCGTCTGTGAAATAAACATAGATTGATATCCATCTGGCATTAAATGATGCACTTCTGTTGACAAAAACTTGTTTGTCATTAATATTTTTCTCAGAAAATAAAAATAAAAAAATAAAATCCCCCCACCCGCCCCATAATTTTTGGTGACACTGGGTGATAATTCTACTAATTAAGTTGAAATGGCCTTATGAATAACATGATAATGATTAGGCAGCAGGCAGCGCCTGTGTATAAGCCTTTTCCTTTAAGGTGCAAGGTAAAGCAGGGATTTATAATTATGCTTTTCCATTGCCCGGGGCAAGTGCAATGTTGTCTCGGGAAACAGACCTAGAGTGATAATTATTATGTCTCCCCTTCAATATTGTTTTTGTCATTTTTCTTCTTCTTCAACCAAATTTTGTCCAGGCCTTAACTATAGAGATCCCTTTGACTTTGAGACTTCAAACTTGGAACATAAGGAGATGGTACGGAGGAGGGGTGCCCACGCCCCCAAACATTTGACCTTGACCCACTTATAAAGTCAAGGTCAATCTTTTACGTCAACATAGAGTCCAGGCCAATAGCTGAGAACCCTTTGACATTACGATTTCAAACTTGGAACGTGGCAAGAGGACATAGATACAAGGTGCACTGCACCAAAATTTTTGACCTTCACCCCTTTCTTCATTCAAGGTCAAATTAAGAAAAACATGAATAGACCATAACTTTAGAACCCTTTGACATTAAGACTTCAAACGTAGAATATGAGAAGGGGGAATGAGAAAAGGGGGAATTCCATCAATTTTTTTTTACCTTGACCCATTTATAAAGTCAAGGTCAATATTTTATGTCAAAATATAGTCCAGACCAAAAGCTGACTTGACAACTGTTTGACATTAAAACTTCAAACTTGGAATATGGAGAGATGTTATGGAAGAGTGCACCAAAAATTTTGACCTTGACCCCTTTCTTCATTCAAGATCAAATTAAGAAAAACATGAATTGACCATAAGTTTAGAACGCTTTGACATTAAGACTTCAAACTTAGAATATGAGAATGAGGAAAGGGGGAATTCCACCAAAATTTTTGACCTTGACCCATTTATAAAGTCAAGGTCAATTTTTTATGTCAAAATATAGTCCAGGCCAAAAGCTGACTTGATAACTGTTTGACATTAAAACTTTAAACTTGGAATATGGAAGAGGGGTGCACACCACAAACATTTTTGATTTTCATCCACTTACAGTGTCAAGGTCACTCTTTTACTTCAAGACTATAACCTGAGAACTATTTGACATTAGGATTTCAAACTTACAACTTAGAAAGCAGATATTAAGACAAGATGTACTGTACCAAAATCTTTGACCGTGACCCATTTCTTCATTCAAGGTCACTCTTTTACATGAAAGTATAGTCAAGACTATAACCTGAGAACCCTTTGACATTAGGATTTCAAACTTAAAACATGGAAAGCAGACATTAAGACATGATGTACTGTACCAAAACTTTTGACCTTGACCCATTTCTTCATTCAATGTCATGTTTAAAAAAAATTGATGATTTCATAACTAAGATTTGTTTGACATCAAAACTGCAAACTTGTAATATGGAAAGGCAATATTGAATAGGGGTGCACATCACCAACATTTTTGACCTTGACCTACTTACATTGTCAAGGTAACTCTTTTACATCAAAGTATAATCCAGACCATAACCTGAGAACCCTTTGACATTAGGTTTTCAAACTTACAACATGGAAGGCAGATTTAAGACAATTAAGATGTACTGTACCAAATTTTTTTTACCTTGACCCATTGATTTTGATGCAAGCCGTTGTTATTGCCTCTTATGCTTGCACTCATTATTGTTGCCCCGGTTATTAGACAATCAAACTTTGAAGGGGAGACATCTGGGTTTTTTTTGTAAAAAACAATACCCACTAGTTATAAATAAGCTTACCTTCACAGGCAAGTAATGAATTTTGGAATGAATGTTTATTCAGATCAATTAGAGTTAATACTGACCATGTTAGATTTAATCAGCACAAGACCACCAGTACATCTTGTTGGTTTATATCTAAGGTATTACCAAATGAAAATGAACTTATAGTCAATTGTAGTTAAAGGAAATTTTTTTTTTCATGCATGATTTTTCTCATTTCATCTTCTTTTCTCTTAATTTTTGTACCCCTGATTAGGAAATTTTGTATAATTTGTAAAAATAAACCAAGTGTATACAAAGGAACTATTTGTTGTTGGTAGCTGAGGCTACTTCCTGAGGCGCACTCCGGCTGTTTACGCACATGTGAAAAACACGTGGATTTGAGGGTTTAGTCTTGTTTGCGAGTAATTTTGTTGTTGTTGAAAATGTCGCGTAGGGTATTCTTTTTCCGGTGTCGGCAGACGAGACAGGTAACATATGGAACATTTCCGACTGCGTTATTAGGCATCAATTCTGCAAACTGATTTTTAATTTATTTTTTTTACCTCTATATTAATATATATATAGTGAAAATAATTACCGGTGTGATACCTCTAAGCAAGTACGCATTTCACTACCAGTAGTAACGTTGCTAGGTCTGTAACGGGTACCCGAAATAACTGAAAACCGTGGGTCGTGTTGTTTGGGTAGGGTTCGGTTCCATTTTTTCGTGTTTTGGTTTGGTTTTTAAAATAGAATCATTATGTCATCGAAATCCTCAAAGGTGGCTGTATTTATTGTGGACAAAACTGTAAATAATGACATTATATGTAAGATATGTCAGACGCATTGAAAATACGCCACACCTGGAGCAACACAGTGATTCTGAAGGTCCGTCGGACATTGGCAAATGTCCGGTAATTTCTGTTTTGGTCCGATCAATATCAGTTGTTGGCCGGACCAAGTGTCCGATAATTTTTCCCCCCCCAATGAAATACATGATTAGATAAATTTTCAATTTTTAGCAGCATATGTCCCAAAATTTATTCTGCTCTTTAGAAAAATTTACTCCACTGACGGATCTGAAGTGAAATGCTTGGGCTAATAAAGTACGTTGCCGATGCCATTCTGGGCCAGAAAGTTCAAATTTACATGAAAGCATCCTGACATTTTGTTAAAATCTATGGCCCCCGGGGATAGGGTAGGGCGACAGTAGGGGATCAAAGGTTTACATGGGAATATATAGGGAACATCTTTAAAAATCTTCTCAAGAACCACTGGGCCAGAAAGTTCAAATTTACATGAAATTTTAAGCTTCCTGATATAGTGTAAATTCAGTTTGTCAAAACCATGGCCCCCAAAGGTAGGATGGGGCCACAATAGGGGATTACTTTGCATATAAGATTTTGGTCTGGTAAAATGTGATTTGGTCCAGTAATATATCTCAACCATTACTGGACGAAATGTCCAGTAAGTACCAGAAGACCTTCACTATAGGAAACGCTGCAACATCGTCAATGACAAAACATTGATTCAGAAAGCATGGATGGAAACGAGTAGATTTAGTGACAATGCTGTTTCTAGTACCATGGATGTCGAGTCTAAACCTCATTCCACATCCCCGAGTAATTATTGTGACAAAATACAATAAACTTTTAAGGTTTTTTGATTGACTGTATATTAGATTTTTAAAATAGTTATATATAGACCCGAAGCGAAATACCCGAAACCGAAGTAAAAAATTTTAGAACTGACCCGACCTGAAATTTTTTGGAACCCTGACAGCCCTAAACGTTGCTTATCTAATATCAAAAACCAATCCGGATAACCCGCAGAATTCTGGAACGATTCTGACACACAACGGTGTATGAAATTGAATGTGATTAATTTGTTTCTAGGCGTGATTAAATGACTTGATATTTCAGCAAAATAATAAAATTTACAAACAATTTTTAATCCCTGCTGAGGATTGCCATGTTGGGCCCAGATGTAGAGGATTATGATCCCTCTGATGATGTAAAAAGGTGGCTGTCATCTGGAGGGGGGGGGGGGGGGGGGACCAAGCAAGTAAAGGGCCACACTATAGTCCTGCTGTAGCTGTCTTTACCAAGAGAGCCCAAACTTAATGAAATAGCTAGAGCCCTGGGAGAAATGGTCATGAAACTATGTACCAAATAAAGCAGTTAATCACATATGCAGCATTGTCTTTTTATTTTCGGGAAAGTGAATTTTGAACTTGGGCAAGTGTATATCTAGGTAGTACTTGCCCATGGGCAAGGGACTGTAAAGAAAATTATACCCCTGCGGTAAAGTCCACATAATGATGTACATGAGAAATTACAATATATGTGGTCATTTATGTTACATAAGGAACATTTAATTTGGAGATCAAAGTGACTTCCTAATAATGAAGTTTTATTTGTAAACGTCTCCCATCTTTCAGGGGATCGAGACATATTGTTTTTGTACTTTCTGTCTGTCCGTGTGTCTGTCACAAAATCTTGTGAACACTTCTCCTCCTATATGGGGTATTGGATAGATTTAAAACTTTGTACAATGCTCCATTGCCATTTGCAGATGTGCATATTGGGACAGGAGGATCCAATCATTTTCCTAAAGGTTATAGTGGATCTAAGAGGGGTGGAAGATGTGAAATTAGCTTAATATGAATGCTTCTCTTCCAATATATGGCTTATCCGATAGACTTGAAATTTTGTACAATAATTTAATGCCATTTGCAGATGTGCATATTGTAGGGACAGGGGGATCCAACTGTTATTTATAAACAGTGATTTTTCAAGACCCATTTTAAGTTCGAATATCGGTCCTTTCCCCTCCCATAAATTACCAATTTTTTCCCCAATTCAACTTGCACTTTTCCCAATACTAAAAACTGGTGAAAAATGTATTCTTTAAAAAATAAGTTCTATGTGAATAGTTTATGTACGACATGACAAAGAAGCATCAATTCTAGATGATTTAGAAAGAATAGTCGAAAATTTTAAGAGCTGAAAGAAAAGAAAGTTGAATATGTAAAATAAAAGAAGAATGATATCAATTTGTGTTTGATTTCTTGTTTGATATGATATATTTAGCACATTTACAATAATGACTTGGTTTTCCCAATTTGACGAAAATGTTGACAAGTTTTCCCAATTCGAAAGTCACAGGACCCTTTTGAAAAATGTTGAAAAATCACTGTTGAAGTTATAATTGTGGATCTGAGAGGTGGAGGGTGAAAATAGTTTGTGAACACTTCTCCTATGTGGATTATTCGAGTTCATTATAATAATGTCTGTGTTCCTGCTCATGCTTTCTCCTCCATACCGTGCAGTACATTAAAGTGAGGAGTTGCATTTGGAGCACTATAGTTTCCAATTTGGGGAACTGGGGAGACATTTGTTTTTCATTAAAACAATCTCTAGTTACTGTTTATGATAATCAATACATGTAAATATGACATAACTAATGCACACAATTATTCAAATATATATGTAGCCTTTGGTCAATCGATGGAAACCTAATTTAAGTTTTCCTTCTTTACCCTTTCAAATGTGTAATGGGTCACTATCATAATTATAGCTGATTATTTGTCTTGCAAAATCAGACTAAAGTTACAATTGCTTATTGAATTGGATTGGTAGCGTACAATTGAATGAGTTATCGATAGTTTGAACTTCCATTTACGGATGCATTAAAACAATACAATTAAGCTGTAACTGACTGTAAAAATATTGGAAAACAAAAGAACAAAAATTAAACATATTTGTGATTGAATACATATAACTTCATAGAATCAGTGTGAATCTGAAGCAATAAACCCGTCAATTCAGCAGAAAATGTCGGTTCATGAATCATTGTCATCCTGTCAGTAATCTCCAATGTGCATTGACCTCGAAGGTCACCAGTTCAGAAAATGACGAAAGATGGCACTGAGCACGTGTCAGATTTATAAACAATTTAACATGCCAATTTTATAGAAAATTCCCTATCAAAAGTTCATTTGAGTGGCACATTTGCATAATTATTACTTTCTTACACTTACAGTGCTGTACTTTTTGTCATTCGTGAAATGATGTAATATTTTAAACAAATGACACGTGTAGGTACGTATTAGTTTCTATCTTTGCATATGATCTTGGGTCTCAGCAACCGGATTATGTTCGGCAATTATCGTTCCCATGATGGTGGTAACGGGTTTATACGAAACGCTCGCTATAGGATGTACTCTCAAACAATATTCCCTTAGTTTTTCTGCTGAATTTTTCTTCAGATCTTGGGGATTATGTGAGTTATATCGAGAGGTGTTTATTGGATAGTTGAAAAATACCGCTTGCATAGCTTTAAATAAAGTACATGCACTCTTAAATATAATATCTATTCTGATTAAATGATATCCTAATGAATAGATAAAAATTAAATGTCTTTACCATTATGTTTTTATAAATTTAGTATTTAGTCAATGAACTTTGTATACACAACTCCCTACAAATGTTTATCAACACTAATTGATTCACCCTTTATCATTAATCCAGTTCACTATTTCATGTTCACTCATGCAAGTTCACTAGTACAAGTTCACTCATTCAAGTTGACTAATTCATGTTCACTCATACAAGTTCACTAGTTCGTGTAATCAGGTTAGCAGTGTTTCCCATGCTGGCCTGGTAATTTAATGTGACCGGTCTATACTTACCTGGGGCCAGCAATTTCTTAAGTGGATTGTCAATAAAGTCTTCACTTTGGCAGAGTGATCCTAGTCCTGCTTAAAAGTGCAAGCCAAATTTTAATAGCACAGTGACTTAATACGTATTTAATTGGGGAGGATAATGATAATTATACTGTACACCCTGACATGTGAAATATGTTGTCTGTCGAAGCAGTCGATTTGTTGATGTAAGGTGTTGCCATGGATTTAGGGAGTAGAGGTGCAATGTTGTGATTTTTTTCACTGATTTATAGATGCTGCAGTGCTCTGCTATTTTGCTGGAAGCCGGTGGAGATTTTGGGTTGTTTGTATAAAACAAGTGTTGGTACTGTGTGTGTACACCTAGGCTTGTGTTGTGTTTGTATTTGTGCACACTGGCAGACAGCGGAATGTGTCTGAGATTAATGTGCATCTCTTAGATTGATCATTACATGACTTACAGTGCAAACATTTTAGTCAGAATTTCTTCGTCAGCGATTGCGGGGGTCACTGCATCATTACTCTGGTATTTGGGAGAGAGGGGAAAAAATGATGTGTTGTTGTGCAATATCTGATGATGAGGATGATATTGACTCTTTACAGACTAAACACCGGGACAACATACCTGTAACAGAGGACCAGACACAGGAAGTACGTGAAACTTCACCATCAGGAATCAAAACACAGATTCAGGCTGAGGAATTTCAGAACAGTTTGGATCCACAGGAAGAGAAAGTAAAAGTAGATCCCAAGCAGGAAGTTGGTCAGAAAGAGGAAGTTGAGTTCCAAAAGGAAGTTCCTCTTCTACAGACTATACTAGAAAACACTGAACGCTTGTCATTACAAGAACAGGAAGTGCAAACAACAGAAGAAGGGTTGGGAATCATGTCTGCTACAGAATTACAAACGGCTGTCCAACGACTAGAGGCTGTTGCCAGCCGTCTAGAGACTTTGGCTCAGAAGTCTCCGGGGTCCGGTAAATCCTCTTCTGGGGGAGATGCAGGTAATGTGTTGTATCTTTGGAGGATCATCATGAGTTTAATGTTTGTTGGTAAGGATTTATTGTAGGTGTATAGAATTATAAATCCTCTGTCATAAGTGTAATCTGCTCTCATAGATTGGTACATGAATTTGGGGACAAGGCAAGATTGAAGATCAAACAACACATTCTGTGAATCCCTTTTGAGGATTTACATTTTTTGCTGAGATGTAATTTCGTTGAAATAGTTGCTGTACATTGAAACATTATTTCATTTTATTTTATTCAGGTATAAAATATCACAGAATGTCATGATTGTAAATTTAAAATAACAAATTGAAACCTGGCATAATCTATAGCACTATGCAGTTATAACAGTTAAAGAATAAGTGACTGTATGAATAACATGACAAATGATGATATCTTAACCTAAGGATAACCCTTAAAAGCTTAAATTAGCTTATTTCCAATGGGGTCCTTATATTTATACAATATATGATCAAAAGACAAAAAAATAAACATTACATGACTAACAATTGGAATTTTGACAGCTTTTGATTAATAGTTGCATAATGCATTGATATTATATATTATATAAATGTGTATTTCATTGTGGTTTGAAATTGTATGGTACCTCATCCATGAAATTTACGAAATTAAGACCCTGGGAACAATTGAAATTTAGTGGTCCCACGTACATGGCGCATGGTATATTTCACAAAATAATTAAGGAAACATATTTACCCTGTTCTGAACAACGGAAATAATGTATCGTTTAAGTTCTGTAAAGACGTTAACAGCATTTATATGTCAGGGCACATGTTCGTTTTACCCCTCCAGTCTAATGTGTGTTAGATTTCCATATACCGTATATACTCGCCTATAAGTCGATTGTATTTTTTAAGGTTATTTTGTAGGAATTTGCCATTGACCCGCTTGTAAGTCGGTACACATTTTTGTCAGAATCGGTTGACATTTCAAGTCAATGCTCTAGTATTTTTACCTAAGTTTAAAAAAATATTGTGAGAAATTAATAATTATGAGGTGCTCAATATCCAAGCCACAGTGTGCGAAATTAACCATGGACCGATAGACAATGTCTATAGAAAATCGAGTCGGTCTATAACAATCAAAATAGCTATAGACTGACTAGTCTATAGGAATTCTGAGTAAATAACTGGTTCTCTGCTGCTTATTTAACACATATATATGAGAAGCGGGACCAGTTTATATGTAGTACGCCAATGTTTCTTTTCACCCCTCAGCTGTAATAAAATGTTTCCCAATGTAATTACAAATCATTCGAATCAGATTATTCCATTTTTAAAGGGGGGAGGGTCAATTTAATATTTACTTCAATGTACGCCATTTTCGTGCAAAATTGGAATGTCCTTTTTTAATGGTTTTAAAAATATGTCAAAAATGCGAGCACTTGAATCAAACGGAAAGCGGTCAGTACAAGTTCCAGCAAGGCTAAAGTCGCAGAAAATTATGAGAAAATGAAACGTAGTAAAAGGGACTTAGATGAAGAATCAGATAGTGAAACTGAGATGGAACAAAATGAAAAAGAAAACGAAATTCTAATTGAAAAGCTTGCCGTGCATGTAATTGAAAAAGAATATAGTTTTATAAGTCGGACATAGAGTTTTGGACCAAAAATTAACTCCCAAAAATCCGACTTATAGGCGAGTATATACGGTAAATCAGAAAATATTGTAACAAGAAGAGAGAAATGTTTTAGCTCACGAACTTGAGCTGTAAGCTCAAGTGAGCTTTTCTGATCATCCGTTGTCTGTCCGTCCGTCCGTCCATCTGTAAACTTTTCACATTTTTTACTTCTTCTCCAGAACCGCTGAGCCAATTTCAACCAAACTTGGCAAAAATCATCCTAGGGTGAAGGGCTTTCAAATTTGTTCAAATTAAGGGCCATGCCCCCTTCAAAAGGGAGATAATCACAAAAAATGCAAGAAAAGGATGGGGTCATTTAAAAATCTTTTTCTCAAGAATCACTGGGTCAGAAATGTTTACATGAAATCTTCCTGACAGTGCAGATTCCAGTTTGTTATAACCATGACCCCCCAGGGCTAGATTGGGGCCACAATAGGAAATCAAAGTTTAACATGCGAATAGATAGGGAAAATCTTTTTTTAAAAATTTCTCAAGAACCAATGAGCCAGGAAAAATTCTGTGTTGTTAAAATCATGACACCCGGGGGTAGGATGGGGCCACAATAGGGATCAAAGTTTTACATGCAAATATATTGGGGGGGCCAAGGTGACTCAGGTGAGCTATGTGGCCTATGGGCCTTTTGTTATTAAATCATAAAATGAACAAAACTTGTGGAAATATTGGACTCACTCATTGGCATTAAGAAAGAAAAGTAATTTTCCTTTTTGTGTTTGTACAAGGTTAAGAAAATACATATTCTATCCCTGACCAAGTGTTCATAACATATATTGAAGTTTTAGTTTTGTAAGGAGTATCTGTGTATAAAGTAAATATGCTCATGACATCAAATAATTTTTCACTTCCTGTTTGTATACTAACACTTGTGTAGACACTTGAGGATTGCATCCTATCTAAGGCAAGATTATAGGAGAGTCGTCTGTAAATAGAAAATTAGGGACAACAGATCTCATGTTTTAATTTTGCAAGGAAGAGATTAATACTTAAAAACTTGTATTTGAATTGTTAGTTTTCAAGGTTTTATAGCAGTGTGGAGAAATAAGAAGTTTTTAGTAAAACTGGATTTTAATCAAGAGAAAAATAAACATGTATAGATCTACAAGATGACTGCAGACCAAATAGCCTGTAAATCATATGTATAAATATCATTAGAACTAAACATTAAATTGAATATTGCTACCATGATGATATGAAAAAAGTTCCAGGAATGATTAGAAAATGATGTAGGTGGGAATTTAACCCAGGACCCCTTCATTGGTCATCATGTGTTCTAACCACTGCATGCATCATCATCAGGACCCAGTTGCACGAAGGTTAGTTAACTTTAACTAACAGTTAACTTGTAATTAACTTTTACATTTATATTATAATGATAACTAGTCATTAAATGTCAGTTAAGCTTAACTCACTTTTGTGCAACTGGGTCCAGAAATCTCTAACACAAACTTTTCCATGCATTTACAACAGGAACAGGAATATTTCAAACATTTATGGGGATCAAACGCAGGGCCCCTTCATTAATATCCAGATGCTGTATATAACCACTGATCCAGGCCAACACTAAAAACTACAACATGGCAAGCTACAAAGTCCTTTTTGAAAATGATTGTAATGAAATAGAAAATGTGAAAAATATACAACAACAGTTCTGACCTTGAGTCCTAAAGCATGCATGTTGTATCAGTATTTAAAACTTGCTGTAAATTTTTTTAGCTAGACATGTTTCTTCTGTTGCAACAGACTAAGAATTGCAAGCCCTGTCGAAGAGCTACTATAGCCCTGAGAATAACTGCCATTTTATTACTTTCTTTGAATGAAAGCGAGTGCGCGACTAGGACTCGATTTCCACAACTTCGATCTGATCGTATAAAATTGATGGAAGTTTGTGTTTTGGCTTATTGTTACATCTTCGTTTTTGGTACAATACTAAGCAGGTATGATACATCTAAACTTTATTTAGCAGAAATTTTAACATGTCCGGTTACTCCTGTTTTTGTATTGTACATGTGAGGGGACATTTTACAGTATTAAAGCGAGGAAAAGAATGCCTTGAATTAGTATAAAAGCTATGTAATATGTGAGGGGACATTTTACAGTATTAAAGCGAGGAAAAGAGTGCCTTGAATTAGTATAAAAGCTATGAATATGAATTTTCTCCACTAGAAATTTTATCTTTTCAGATGTAGTTACACCTAGTGTGAGTGCATTTGATGAAATTATCAACAGCAATATCAGCAAGTTTGTCGAACTTTGCAACAAAATCGATGGAGATGTGAAGACATTGGTAAGTACTATATGAACCAGGGAAAATCAGACCAGGTTCACAGAAGCTGGCTAGATTTGTGTAGTAAGCATTTTATTCTGCTCTGACCATATCCGACGCAAAAGCTGGCTAGATTTGTGTAGTAAGTGTTTTATTGTGCTCTGACCATTGCCGAGGCCTGAAGTTGAAAGAAAAACCAAACTGAGTATGTCATAACCAGTAATGATCAATGTAAACAAAGTTATAATTATGCTAATTAGCATATTGTTTTCCAAAAGCATATCCAACAGGGGATAAAAAATTCTTTACCTGACCATATTTTGGGAAATATTGGCGAGATCAAAGTATGGGAATCTTATAATTGACAATGTGGTCTGTCTATATGTTTGTCAGCTAGTCCACGCTTTAATCTGGGTCAGAAGCGTCAAAGATTTACAAGTTAGGGATTCATGTTTGATTAAGTAAAGGACAAGATCAAAAGCACGTCAAGTCAAGATCAAATTCAGAAAATTTGAAATTAACCATTCCAAAGGAATTTGACTGGTTAGAATTACTTCAGACACTTTATTAGTGTTGAACAAATGGGGACTCATTATCACACACCCTGCAGTCAAACATGTCCATCATTGACTCAGCATGTGATAGATAGCCCAGGGCACATGAAGACTTACAACTGCCATCTTGTTACCTTTAATGTATGTTAGGGATTCCTATGTGTATGTGTTATATTTATAATGGCTTTGGTGATGAAGCAAGAGCACTAATTTATGGCTAATATATTCAGATATGAAAATCTCCATGAAACAAAGATCAGGTGCTGAATCATGATTACACTAATTAGTGCATTAGTTCTTATTGTGCCTGTTTTGAGGTGCACTAGATTAAGTACATATACAGTAGTTAGTGCATTAGTTCCTATTGTGCCTATTTTGAGGTGCACTAGATTAAGTACATATACAGTAGTTAGTGCATTAGTTCCTATTGTGCCTATTTTGAGGTGCACTAGATTAAGTACATATACAGTAGTTAGTGCATTAGTTCTTATTGTGCCTGTTTTGAGGTGCACTAGATTAAGTACATATACAGTAGTTAGTGCATTAGTTCCTATTGTGCCTATTTTGAGGTGCACTAGATTAAGTACGTATACAGTAGTTATTTTGGCCATATATAAAACTGCGCATTTATGATCATGCGGACTTAACTGAAACTGTATAAATCTGCGGAATTCAGTCGTCATGAAAACTCGGTGGTCTTTTTAAGTGAACTTTTGTTAGCGTCAAGTTGGAAGTGAATTTTAAGGTTGGGTCAGTGAAAATCAAAACTCAAGAAGTCTGATGGGCTTGTAGAAATTTTGTAAGTCATGTAAAGTTGGATGAAGATATTCTAAATGTCTTTTTTGCATAAATGCATTATCCAAATAAAAATAAATCGATAAATATCACATAATAGAAATAAGTGTTTGAACACTGTGGCATGTTTATGTAAAAAACGATAACTATACTTGTAATTTTCAAGGTAATTTTAAAAGTTGTATGTAAATCGCGTGAATATTCAACAAACAACTTGTTGAAACAACAAAAATGGCTGCGTTGTGTATCACGTACAACACATACTTGAAATGGCATGAACTTTGTTAGTTGAAGTTTCCCTGATTTTATGTGACTTGTATAGTTTGTAGAAATAATCGATCACATTTGATGTTTGTAGATAAGTGTACTTCCTAAGGTACACTCTGGCTGTTTACATGTGTGTGAAAAATAAAAGAATTTCTAGTATTGTGTGTGGGTGAAGAGAGAGAGAGAGAAAAAATACTGCATGGGTACAGTTGTTTTTCTGGTATCGACAGGAAGGATGCCTTAATTAGGGTGAATATGAATATGAGTTATAATCATATTTTGTAAAGTTTCAGTATATGAGCTTTTAACCATTGCACCTTTGATTAGGCGTATGATCCATTTAATTCTGCGCAGTAACTCAACCGAACGCACAGCCAGTTTTGTTGTTGTTTTCATTGTTACGTATAGGTTTTCCTACGTGCCATTTCAAAAACGTTAGTTCAAGCTTTTTGATGAGAGAAAGTATGTTTTTCTATTTCAAAAACATCATTAAATAATAAGAAATAAATCTTTTTTTTTTTGATGTATGTCTCAAATGAAAAATTGGATGGAAATCTTTTTCATCAATGCGCTATGAATTACATTGTATATATACACCAAATTAAAGGTGCAATGGTTAAAAGCTGAATTAGATTAAGGAAGAACAAATGGTGACTGGATGTATGCTGCATTGCGTTCGAGGAGACGTTGAACACTTGTTGTGTCGTGAGAACAGTGAAATGGGACTCGGCTCCATTTCAATATCAAGTAAAAAGCTTAACACCTATTCATATAAATTGCCCTCGTTGACTGAGCCCCATATAATGGAGTTCAATTTCATTAATCAAAAGTCTTTGCTTGCTTCGTCATGTTATCGAACTTGTAAAGCAGACGATACATACTGGGAACTCGTATAATCTGTCTACTTCCACCAGTCAGTGCCCTACGTCATCAAGTTGACTATTCTGCCATGTCATTACTAGGCCTATGTGTGTTGTTTATTTAAATTAATTTGTATTTTATTCATATCTTTGGTTGAGTATATTTTTGGTAGCAATAAAAAAATGAAACACATGCATTTCGTTTATGATGCTTGTGTGGAAATTCCTGTTCTATAAATAGTGCTAAGATTAGAATGGGGATGACGCATTCCAGAGAAAAGTAGTCCTGCATGCTTAGTGCAGATGAAACTCCGGACGAAATTTTTTTAAACTAAGAAATCAAATGAATTTTTTCATTCAATCAGCATCGTTGTTAAGTCATCACTTTAAAAGTTATTAAATGATACATGTGTCACTATTAGAAGTGATATACAGTGTAATATCAATTCATGGTAATTGAAATGTTACCTATAGTAAGTGATTGTAATCAAAGATTTTTTTTCATGCATTTTACATGCAAGTTTAGCAAAGAACAATTTCAGGCAATTTCCATTGACAATTACCTTATTAAAACAAGTAACAACTGCATGATCCAATGATTTTTTTACTTGACTTTTACTTATTGATACATGTATATTGCTTTTTAGCTCACCTGAGCTGAAGGCTCAAGTGAGCTTTTCTGATCAAGATTTGTCCATTGTCTGTTGTTGTTGGTGTCGTAAACTTTTCCCATTTTCATCTTTTCAAGAACCACTGGGCCAATTTCAACCAAACTTGCCACAAAGCATCCTTGGGTGAAATGAAGGGCAATGTCTCTTTCAAAGGGGAGATAATCACAATAATGCAAAAATAGGGTGGGGTCATTTAAAAATCTTCTCAAGAACCACTGAGCCAGAAAAGCTGATATTTACATGAATGCTTTTTGACATATTTCAGTTTCTTAAAATCATGGCCCCCAGGGGAGGATGGGGTCACAAGGGAGGATCAAAGTTTTGCATACAAATATATAGGGAAAATCTTTAAATATGAGCCAAGTGACTCGGGTGAGCGATGTGGCCCTTGGGCCTCTTGTTTGAAATTTGCACCAGCTAGTGAAAAGGAGATTTTTGTCCTAGATAATTTTTCTTGTATTGAATTTTTCACCATGCTTGACATTTGCTGTAATACAAACAATTTGTTTCAGGGAGGTCTAGTGCAGAAAGGTTTTGGGAACCTTAGACAGTACCTTTATGTAGCATCAAGGAGCAAAAAGCCTTCAGAAGTAAGTGCATATCTGGATAAATTCCACACAGGATAATGAAACCAAGAGAGATTTTCTAGAATAATAAGACTGTTATTATTTGTAATCTGTATGAATGGCTGCTTTTAAAGTTTTAGATATACTTATATATATATATATATATATATATATATATATATATATATATATATATATATATTATTTGGAACATTTTCACCTGTGAAATATGATATATTACACACATGCTGGTAAAAGATGAAGAGATTTCTGCCACCGGGGGGAAGGGGGGGGGGGGGGTGTCCATCCCTCCCTCTTCTGTTCACCTAATCTCCCTGTTCCTCAGCCCCCATTCCTCCAACAGCTGCCCCTTTCTTCCCCTCCCATTTGCCCTGTATTTCAAGTGATGTGCCATTATAAAGTGGGGGTCATCTTAATAGTGCATGATCAAATCACTTTTAAAAGGGGCATGGATGCGACTCGAGCTGAAAATGTTCAAATTTTATTATTCCATTTTTAATGTTTACAATGCTTAATGAAGGTATTCCTAATGGTCAATTTGAACTGAAATTGTTTTCATTTTATTTTCCACACCTTTAATGTTTAAAATGCTTAACTAAAGCATTTCTAATGGTCAGCAAATTTTCTAGTTTCTAGTGTTTGTCATACCCCATTTTGTTTTTAATTCTGAACACAAGCAGTTTCTAGTGTTTGTCATACCCCATTTTGTTTTTAATTCTGAACACAAGCAGTTTCTAGTGTTTGTCATACCCCATTTTGTTTTTAATTCTGAACACAAGCAGTTTCTAGTGTTTGTCATACCCCATTTTGTTTTTAATTCTGAACACAAGCAGTTTCTAGTGTTTGTCATACCCCATTTTGTTTTTAATTCTGAACACAAGCAGTTTCTAGTGTTTGTCATACCCCATTTTGTTTTTAATTCTGAACACGAGCAGTTTCTAGTGTTTGTCATACCCCATTTTGTTTTTAATTCTGAACACAAGCAGTTTCTAGTGTTTGTCATACCCCATTTTGTTTTAAACATGGTATTTTCTATTCAGTAATATACATGTAAACAAAAATATGACATGTGCCTTGTTTACATAACAAAGAATTGCGTGTACTGTATCTTACTTATAACTCAACAACTGACATTAAAATTTATGCTGACCATCAGAAATACTTTAGTTAAGCATTGTAAACATTAAAAATGGGAAAATAAAATTTGAAAATGTCCAGTTCAAATCGTGTTAATGCCCCTTTAGATACACTGTTTCCTTGGGGTAAGAAAGAGAAAATGAATGGTCTTTTGTTTTGTATCTGTACATTTTCTACCTATGTGCACTGAATGATGATAAAAGCAGAAAGATAAATTAATGACACTGTAGCTCAAAGTAGATTACCTGATTTAAGGAATTAGGATGTACATGTACGGTTTTAATGACAGGTATTCATTGAACTGTACATGTCTTTCATATTAATTTCCTAATTTGTTTATCCCAATAACAGTGGCAGTAGTGGATACTGGATATGTCTGTCACAAAATTAGGGTCAAGTGAAAATAAAACGAACTTCAAATTAGCAATTTGTCCAGGGTTTGAGAGGGGTCAGCCGTTGCTAAGTGATCGCAGTTCAGGTCTGCATCTGTCTGAAACATGTCCTGTTCCTACAGTCATTTTCTCATGTCTCAAGGTTATCTCAAGGTTATCCTCCAGTTGAATTAAGTTTCCATCAAAATATCGTTTTAGCATGATAGGAATAAATTCAGTTATAGGGGACCTTTATCGCAATCTTCTCCACTCCACACAAAGTCACTTGGCAAATCAAAACTAGATTGCTGCATGTGAGGAACATTTTGAAAATGTACTGCATTTTGACTTAAGCCAATCAGACAACAGCTTTGATAACCATGTTGGGAGGAAATTGTAAACAAAATTGACAAGGTTTGAATTGCAACAGTTCAATAACACTAGAGGGTATCTAAAAGATTTGTAGTAGATTAAAAAGTCATTTTAATGGTGCTCGACTCATGCTTGGAACAAATGAAATTAGAGTCACAATTTTAGAGGTGTAGCCTGCCAGGGGTTTGTGGGAATCAGAGTGCACTGCAAACCTTTGGCTTGTAAAGTTTGATGCTTTTGAATTTAAATAAGTTAGTACTGTTTGCAAAACCAAAAATTCTGAACGAATTCATTGACCCACTAATTTTCAAAAGTCATTTGATTTTACGTAGAATCATACTTGATTAAAGTTTTGAAAAATATGTCTTGATGTCCTGATAATTTTGTTATTCTCTTTCAGCCTGTAATGGAAAAATTGTTTGATCCAGTAAAGAAAGTCATAGAAGAGACAATGGTAAGGCAATAAATACTTTATCTTGGTATTCAAATGCTTCTAGGATTTATGAAATGATTAATACGTCTTTGCTGTGGCTGAGAGCAGTTGACTTAGCAGGGATGGATGTTAATGGTTGTCTGATTGCCCGAAGCAAGTGAAAACCCAGTTTGACAAGTGAAACTCAATAACTACTTGCCTGATGAGGCAAGTGGTTATTTCAGTAGGAAATGTGATTGTAATTGGTTTAAGGTTGATATGTATAATTCACAAATGTAACCTAGCTCTTACATTTGGTAGTGTAAAGAAAGAAAACAGGGTTATTCGCCAATTGTGGTTGACCTCGTAAAAGGAGATAATTAACATCATTGGTTGAAAGGTGTATACATTGTCTAGTGTAAATATATTTCGGGACAACAAAGTTTTTCAATTGGAACAAGTGAAAGTTTAATTTTACTTGCCCAATTGCAAGTGAGATAAAAAGTTAATGTCTACCCCTGCTCGCTGGTTCAGTATTTTCTCCAGGAATTTTATTTTGAAGGGGCAGATCTCCCCTTGGCTTGCAATAATATTTCAGAAGAATGGTTTTTGAGGGAATGCAAAATGAATGTTAAAGTTGTAACAATGTATTCATTCAAGTAGAATAAATGTCACATATATTTATAGAGCACAGATACTATTTATCAGTATTATGAATTCATGTGACAATCCTTTGTATGAATTTGGATACTGACAGTTAATATTATACTGAAACAGGTATCAAATGGTGAATTTGGGTAATTGTCATTTTGTTAGCCCCTCGACAGGGAGCTTATAATGCTACAGTGTATGGGTTACATTGTATAATGACCAAATAGTGGAATTGTTTTTAGTTTTTAAGAATTGAAATTAAATCACAACGCTCGCTATGATTTGCTTGAACTATGCCAAAATGGTAGTCGAGGTTGGACTCATAGTGCACGAGCCTTTAGCCTGTGTCAAACCCTGCATGACTTCGGCATACTAGTATATGCTATTATATAAGTAGTCCCAAATCTTAATGCTATTATATAAGTAGTTCCAAATCATAAAGTGAAAGGTTAACATTTTATTGAGAAAATGTTATGATAAAGATTGAATACCTACACATGTAATTTGACATCAGTTTCCAAATATGGTGAAATTTAGTTAGGGCTGAAACGATACGTCCCCTTCACGATACGTATATTGCAATACTTATGCCATGATTCAATATTTTCAATACGATGCATTTTATAAAAGAAACCAATGATAACTTTGAAGATAAATTTAACTAACAAAGGTTCACATTCACAATTAATTAAAAAATTAAAGTGCTTCCAAACCGCCAAACAGTAAGATGCACGTTGGCTCTGTAGTTTAAACTGATTAAATTAATTACTGTTTTTGTCAGACTCGAGGCTATCAACAGTTTGATTGTTATCGGATGCCATTTTGTACCTCATGCATGTAAAAACAATTTTAAAATACAGTATAATTTGTCCAAACCGGCCTCTGAGTACTCCGGCACTCTGTCAATTCCGGCCACAAAATATAGTCCCTAACATTTCTTTAACAAATCCTTTATCATTAATTCCCTGTACTCCGGATACTGTGTATTCTGTATATCGGCCGGCTTACACAGTCCCAACTGCTATCAATTAACTTTAATTATCCTGTTTAAACCGGCCCCTGGATGATACACCACCCTAATTGTTGCGGTCAATTGTATTCGGTGTACACAAGGTCCCAACTGCTCATAATTAGCTCTAATTATCGCATTTAAACCAGTCACCCCACATCATTACCAACCTGTCGGTATTCGGTCGATCGCACGCGGTTTACACAAAGGGTGTCTCAAGGGAAGTCTCAGGTAAGTAAAAGAGTGCAACTGGTGATGAGTCGTAATCAGTTTAAAATAAAACCAGATTTTTGGAAATGCACTTTTCAATTATGACAGCACCAAGCACGAGGTAATGGCGCCCTCCTAACGACAGAGAAGAGAACTAACATTAAAAGACAAAGTTCAATTAATCGATGAATTCGATACATTCTTGGAATGAAACAAAATCGGCAACAATCCCATTATGTTTTCCAAAAGCAGCCCCTCCTTCTCGGAGCTCTCCGGCGAGTCAGACAGTGATGATATGCAGTTAGTTAGACGAAATCAACAATTTACCAACAGAAAATTGCGCGAATAATTCCCAGATTTTAAGCTGTTTAATAAAAATTGAAACTTTTTCAAATGAGTACGACAATAAAAAACTGACATTTATATTTTTACATTCTGAATTCTTTTGTGATATATCAAAACGTCAGCAATCATTACACGCGTGTGCATAGATAGTGAATACAAGGGAAACAACTCTCATTCTTGTCAACATTCTGCACTCCGGACTCTGTGTAAACCGGCCAATTTCTTTGGAACCACACATAGCCGGTTTACACAGATTATACTGTACATACAGGTCAAACCTGCTGTTTTAACCAAACCTGATTTTAAACAACAAATCAAACCGAAGACAATGCATTGAACATCGAGCGTTTCTATTGAACAGTATCAATATTTCGGTGAATCATTTCAGCCCTAAATATAGCGCAGACAAAATATCATAGCGTGGTATTCCGTTAGGGTCTGCGCACTGAAACACCGTTATAAACACAACAGCGGTATAAAATAAAAACCAATTCTTCAATACTGAAGTACATTGCAGAGTCAATATCTACAATATTAGGGAACGTACATTTGTAATTCTCTGTCTTTGAAGTGTGTAGGTTTAATTCAACCCTCTCCTGATATAATGGCAAAACGCAAAGCAGACATGGAATCTCTTTCATTCATCAGACGACGGAACTTTAACCTAGCCCAATTTCTTTTGATGTTATATTCTGCATATATAACTTGTGTATTCACTATGACAATAATCACAGTATACAATGATCGTCAAATGAGTGTAAGCGGGTTAACGGGTCATATTCATTTTATCACTCGTTGAGAGGTACAATGATATATTTTGAATGTGCTGACACTAATGGTCCACAATTCTGTATTAAACAGATTTGCTCTCTATTTCTTGTGATATAATTATCATCGCATCAGTGATAATTAACTGATAATTTGTTCCTTATAAAGCACCCACTGTGTGAGAGTGACCAGTTGTAGGTGACAAGTACATTGTAACTTGGAGTCTTAGGCATTCATTAGTGTAAGAAAGGTAACTCTGTTTTACCAGGTTATCAAAAGGGAGGAATTTACTTAAAAATATACATTTCGGAGATGAGAGGATACAAGAATTCTTTTGTCAGTTGGTGGGGATATTGATTATTTTGTCCCACCCTCAGGAAGCGTTTGAAGGGACTTCATGTTTTAATATACTGTATGTTCGGAATTCCCCATGGAGCTTACTTAGCTCTCAGATTTCAATCCAGTGACGTGAAAATCAGGATCTGACATATGTTTTTACTAATTTTGCCATCGTGTCTGGCATTCTTGTAAAGCCAAACTTTGGGTTCTTTATGCGGGCTGAAATTGAAGAAGAAATGAAATTTTAGTTATGGAGTAGCAGTTCTACAGAATGGAAGACTTGCTGGTTGTAGAATGTGTTTGCAGTACATGATTCAATTATCAAATGTAGGCTTGTCACATAGAAGAACTGCATAGATGCATGAAACATGAAAATACTTTTTGCTAGATAATTTCATTATTGTCAAGGCAAATATTTATACCTCAGCATTGCAATTACTTTGCTATTTCTGATTAAATGATAATGACGATGATAGAAGGACCAGTTTCCATGGTTTGTAGATTGGAATTGACTACATACATGTACATTTTCATAGGTGATTGATTATGAAGGGAAATTGAGATCCTGTATCAGTGTCAAGGTCAAAGGTTAGAAATCAAATACACTATGATCTTTGTATACAATTCATTTCCTGCAATTCTCAGATGATGCATGATGCATCTTGACCTGGAATTGTCTGATCTATAACATGAGGAGAAGGCTTCAATAGGCAAAGCCTATAGTCTAATCTACTTATGTTTATACATAATAAAATGTTGTTTAAATTAATTATATCTATAACATGTAGCATGAAGTGGGTCCTATCAATTTCAAGGACATGAATAACTCAAAAGGTCACAAAATACAAAGAATGCTTGATTTTCATACAATTTGAAATATAAAAAGTACATATTTACAAATTTCAAATTGATCACGTTCAAAGGATGCAAAGTACATGTATTTGAGAAACTAAGCTTGAATAAAGAGAAAAACACGTTCAGACTGATTTATTTTGAATCGTAAAAAATTCGCTCATTAGATTATTGCAGTCTTTTAGTTTTGCTCAAAAGACATCATCTTTATTGAATTAACAGTTTTTTAGGCATTATTTAATTGTGCATAGAGAGGAGAACAATGGAGGTTAATGCCTCGTAACAACCACGGCGACCCACAGAATGTCGGCACGTGGCATCGGCAGACCACCGTGACCAGAGACACCTGCAGCATGTGTGCAGGTCTCAAACTGAAAGTTAGGATACCTGAGCAAGGGAAAAGTTGAAATGTTAAAAAAACAAAACAAATAAAAAACCTGGTGGGAGTAAAGAAAAGCACTGTAGATTCTAATTTCAATCAAATTGCTATCACACCCTTCTCGTGTCACTGTAGTGATGTTCGAAGTCAATAATATGGATACATGAGCTCACATTATATCCAGGAATTTGGCAGAAAACAGACATTTTTTTTTCTTCAAAATTTTATCTGTTCAAAATCTGAAAGTTGCAAGAAGTTTATTTAAAAGTGAGAAATGTTTTCAACCTGATGATGTATCAGGATTTAGTGAGGCAGTTGAACTTTTAACACCATCACTGTATCAGTTTGGGCTGAATAAATCAATCCCAAGTAAAACAGATAAAACTGAGTATTTGAATTGCTGCAATCGATCAAACCAAATTGATAGCCAGTGGTCTTGGTGAAAATTAATCACTTTTAAATTCTGACTCCAGCCCTCCGAGGAAATTCCTGCTAATTTTAAACACCTGTAAATTTCCTGACTAGATTTTCCTGGGTGAAAACAGTCCAAATCAACAGAATGTGTTTTGATCCTGTTTATATTTAATGAATACTGCAAATAAATGCAGTTATCGATAGAGGCTAGTCTAGCAGTATGTAATAACCCCGGGATAGTACATATCTGAAATTTTTATTATTTTTATTTTGTAGACATTTAAAGATAACAACCGCCCCAGTAAACAGTTCAATCACTTGTCGGCCATTGCTGAGTCATTACCTGCCCTTTGCTGGGTCCGAGTGGTGAGTATTGTAAAGATGGAGTGGTGGATCCAACATTTTCTCAGTCTATAAAGAAAACTTATAATTGTGCAAAAAGAGTAAAGTTGAGTAAGGATTGACAATTAAATGAGTTTTGATAGGGTTGTGAACTTTGATTTGATCTCTAGACTGACATAAGATGTACGTGTGCCTTTCATTGTGTTTGTCAGGCTCCTACGCCCGGTCCGTATGTGAAGGACATGCAGGATGCTGGGATGTTTTACACTAACCGTGTTCTCAAAGAATTCAAGGACAAGTAAGTCTCTACTTTGTTCAGTAAAGTGTTTTACAAACTCTGAACACCACTACAGAGCCTACTGAGGGATTCAGATTCCAGTCAACTCTTTGAATTTGTAATATGTGTATGCAGCTTGGTCATTGTAACCTTTGTGTGCAGTGACATCGGAGCGTGGTGTGTGTGGAAAGGGGGTGGGGGGGGGTAACACTCACATTGGGCAAGACCAATACAAATGTTGGTATGCCCCATGTATTTCCATATACTGACTCTAACAAATGATAATTAATTCTACTGACGGTTTCCTGAAGATGGGACTGGTATTGAAGGACACTGCAGAAGAAAAGCATTTACTTGCTGTACATCATTTCGTACAGGGCATCAGAAGTGTTGTAGTCAAATTAAAGGGACATACTGTGCCTCTTCAGTATTCAAATTCATCATAAAATTGTTCTATAAAATGTGGCACGAAATCAAGAGTGTGTAACACCCCCCCACCCCCCACCCCCCACCCCACCCTACCCCCTTCCCCTTAACGTTGCATCAGTTATTAAAAGTTGTTTTTTTCCTGAATGTAATAAAGTCTTTTCACACTTTTTGCACGTCCATATGCTTACTAGGATTTTAAATGCAAAGTTCTTAATTACAAATGTTATAAACTCGTCAACACTATCCGCACTTGGCGCAAGGTTAAGCGAGAACAAACTAACTGCACAACCTGTGTTAGAAGAATTTAATTGCCCCAACCAAAAAACAGTCAGTCAAATAGAGTTGCTGAAGAAAATGAATTTTCTAGCTGTCTATCCTTGACAAGCCAAAACGATGTGTTTACTGAACTTCCATGTTAAACTCAAATCTCACGGTTCACTAGGGAGACAGAATTCTCACCTCCTCATTGTTTCATCATCTTTGAAGATTGAATAGGAAAAAGTGAAGTGAGGTTTGGAGGGGTATTTTTATGACAGTCTGCAATTTGCCTTGTCATTGCAAAGTCAGATGGCCATTAGTTAACTCCATCTTGTTTTTGTATATATAAAAAAGAAGATGAGAAATTGATGGATAGTCTACAGAAGAATACATAATGTTGTCTTGTCTGAGTGGACACAGAGGCATGGCATTTGTCTATTAGGTGCGAGTCACGTAAATAACACGCTGTCCTGTGAGGAACAGTTTTTTTAATATCAAATGATGTGGATGGATGTGAATCAGTGGCATGCATCAGCTAGGGTAACCAGCTAGGTGCTTAGTCCTCAGTCAGTTCCTTTTTATTTGCGTACAGGTCCAGGGGCATTGTCCACCCTAGTGAGCCCCCCTCCCAGATGACTGGCTAGCTGCACCCTGGCAGATTTCACCTCAGATTTTCATTTTTTCTTGGTGAATTGATAGAGTTTGATGTGTTTGATTGACCCAGTCTTGCATTATTTTTGGCTTGTGTCTAACATAAAACAGTAATTAACAATACCCAAACATACCCTCTTGATCTGGTTCAGTTTTTAGCTCTCGGAAGGGATGTCTTTTAAAAATAAGCATATTTCTGAAGGTATTTTAATGCTATTCTGTGTGCAAGGTCTTAAATGCATTTGATGTAATAGCAGATGTTAGAACAAGTGGTAGACAATGGGAAAATTAGGATTTGAAGAGGAATACGCCATTTGTAAAGCTATCTAAATTTGTAGACATGGAACTTTTGGGTTTAAAAATACAAAACACAATAAATGTCAAGAGAAGTGTCAAAACAAATGAAAAATACATTCTCTGGGGTTTTATCAAGACTGTGTTTACGCGTCAAGTGTGAAACTATTTAAAAGAGAAATATACAAGGGAGCAAAAAATTTCAGTGAGGAGATAATTTGAAATAAATTCCTCCAAACCAGTCAGATTTAATTTCAATTGATGAGCATATTGCTATGATTGAACGGAAAATATGCAGAAGAGGTTCTGGTAGCCCAGGATAATATCTCTCCAAAACAGAATTTTCTTGTGATGAAAAATGATTTGAATCACCCTGATTCACAAAAGCAGAAGAATTATAAGTCAAGTCGTGAACTCTCAGATTGAAACATTGCTTCATGATCAATGACACTGTCATACGTACTGCATGCATAGTGAGAAAACTCAGTACCATTTGTTTTTTTTTAACAAAGGAAAGTGCTTGACCTGAGTTATCTTTATGTAAATACCTATGCTACTTATTGAAGTCTTTTCATTTGAAACTTGAATGCAGGGAACATATTTTTTATTGTTGATTTGTATTGCTGGTGAAACATATTAGCAAGGTTGAAAAAAGAAATAAGTGGTTTAAAGAATAAGAGGGAGAGAGGGGTAATTTTTAATGCTAAAAATTACAGATGAATTGAGGTTTACAATGTATGTGCTTATAATAACTACACATCTATACCATTATGGTAGGGCCAAAATTCCATTCATATGTAGAACTGATTAATGTCATTTTGTATCTGAGAATTAAGATCATTTTATCTTCTGTTACTGGGCCTCCAAGTGACATTGAAATGATAGAGTTCACTCTGCCACCATTTGCAGTGATAACATCAAATTTAAAATTTAATATGTCAAGAAATCAGAGAATTGTTACAAATACTGTGTTTGTGATAAAAGCAAACCATTATATAGGAAATCATGATGTATAACTTTTTTCCCCAGAATTCTATCTAATACATGTATGAATATACAGTACTCAAATTTTGATGGCAATTTCTGTTTTATCCATTTTCAACCCATAAAAAATGTCTGTAGTATTTGTAGGAATATATTTGGCACAAACTCATCTTGAACTTCAGTTCTCATGCAGGATGAGAAAAACATGTATATTTATGCTTGTTTTATTTAAATTTCTGTGAAATATGTCAAACAATATTTGTTTTAAAAAGTTGATGAGAAACAAATGTATTTTACAGAGAACTGCCAAGTTGTGTGCAATGTTTTTTGCGCATGTTTCTTGGGGGAAATGTTTCGTGGGGAAACGTGAATTTTTAAAATCTGTTATTGAATGACAGACTTGGAAGCTATTTAAGATCAATTATTTAACTTTTGAAAGTAATCTTTTGACAGCTTTGTTTCCTGTTTGTGTTACTATATATATATATATATTTAGAGAGAGAGAGAGAGAGAGAGAGAGAAAGAGAGAGAGAGAGATTGAGCATGTTTATTATTTTTTTTATAGTATTTAAGTACACTAGTATGGTAGCTGAAAAAATAAATCTAAATTAGGAAATAACTATATCCTCTGTCTTCAGATTTCAGGGCCGTAAATTAACCTTCAATTTGGAGGAGGCAGGAAATTAGGCGGGGGTCTGGGGGCCGCCCAGGCCCCCAGACGCTGAGCACATTTTGTGCACACTGAACACGTTTCGTGCAAAATCCTTGATTCTAGGGCCTTCTAAGATGTTACTTGACTAACTCATTCTAAAAGAAAGATTTGGAATGCTTTTTAAGGGAGGTATCATGTTCTTAGTTATTGGAAACAACATAAATTCTAATGAACTTTAAATTTTAATTTTTTTGGGCTCAAAAGTTGGAGGAGGCAGCTGCCTCCTCCGCCTCCATGTAATTTACGGCCCTGGATTTGAGGATGGCTATGCTGTTGATAATTGCAAACTTAGTTTTTCCCAGAATTCATGTTAAAGGGAAGATGGTAAACGAGATGCATGGAAGTGGAAAAACGGATGTTTAATTGTTAAATTACTATTAAAACCGTATCAACATCCTTAAAATCTAAATTTCTCATGTCAATGTACCTCATGGTATTTTCAGCCTTTTGTTGAGTTGATTTGTCATGAAATATTTACATTTTTGTGTCATTCTACTATGACATCATAATGGAAAACTTTGCA
Organism: Ostrea edulis; assembly: GCF_947568905.1. Classification (NCBI taxonomy): domain Eukaryota; kingdom Metazoa; phylum Mollusca; class Bivalvia; order Ostreida; family Ostreidae; genus Ostrea; species Ostrea edulis. The sequence goes on from NC_079169.1 coordinate 17,048,833, forward strand.
TCTCATCACCATTTAAACTGACTTCGATCTCGGGGCATTAGCCAATCAAAAGGCAGATTACACTGCAGGTGTGATAGATGGATTTTGTATCTCAAAATAGAATGGATTTTGTTAAATTTATTCAGGACATTAATCAAACATTGAAATGATTGCAGTTCTATAAAAAAAAAATTAACTTGATTTCAGACACTAGGTTGAAAAAGAATTTTGCACATCTGGTTTGATATCCAGCAGATATTTTCATAGTGAACTTAGTATAATCTTTAACTTAACTGTTTTAGTACAAACTGATTTTGTTTACTAAAAAAAAAAAGAAGTAAAAACATTAGGAGGTAGCATCACAAAACTTTTTTTTCAGTTGATCAAATGATCTGACTACTTTTAAAATAAATCCCATCTCTGGTTCAGTTTCCATTCATTGAGTAGGTGGAGGTAGGTAAACATTGGTGTGCCACGATACTTGTGCACTTTTCATTTCCCTAGCTGATATGCAGGTGAACATGTATTTGAATATCCATTAAAGAACATTGTAGTGTATTTTTAGCTCACTTGATCAGAATTTGTCTGCTGTGTATATATATGCATGTCTGTCTAGCTTCCAATTTTTTAGCTTACCTGAGCTAAAAGCTCAAGTGAGCTTTTCTGATCACCTGTATTCAGGCTTCTGTCCGTCTGTCCGCCTGTAAACTTTTAACATGTTTGACTTCTTCTCAAAAACCACAAGGCCAATTTCAACCAAAGTTGGCACAAAGCATCCTTAGGTAAAGGGAATTCTAAATTGTTAAAATAAAGGGCCAGGCCACCTTCCAAGGGGAAATAATTAAGAAAAGGTAAAAATAGAGTAGGGTCATGAAAAAATCTTCTCAAGAACCACTGAGCCAGAAAAGATGAAATTTATAGATAAGCTTTATTAGGTAGTGCAGATTCTAAATTGTTCAAATCATGGCCCCCGGGGGTAGGATGGGGCCACAATAGGGGATCAAAGTTTTACATACAAATATATTGGAAAAATCTTTAAAAATCTTCTTCTCAAGAACCACTGACCCAGAAAAGCTGAGATTTATATGAAAGCTTCCTGATATAGTGCAGATTTAAGTTTGTTAACATCATGGCCCCCGGAGGTTGGATGGGGCCACAATACGGGATCAAAGTTTTACATACAAATATATAGGTAAAAATCTTCTTCTGAAGAACCACTGAGCCAGAAAAGCTGAGATTTGTATGAAAGCTTCCTGATATAGTGCAGATTCAGGTTTGTTAAAATCCTGGCCCCCAGGGGTCGGATGGGGCCACAATAGGGGATTTAAGTTTTACACACAAATACATAGGAAAATCTTTAAAAATCTTCTTCTCAAGAACCATTGGGCCAAAGAAGTTCACATTTACATGAAAGCTTTCTGACATAGTATGGATTCAAGTTTGCAAAAATCATGGCCTCTAGGGGTAGGTTGGGGCCATATTAGGGACTATGGTTTTACATGCAAATATATATGGAAAGTCTTCTGATATGGACCAAGGTGACTCAGGTAAGCGATGTGGCCCATGGGCCTCTTGTTAGTCATATGCTAAATTACCAAACTTGGTTCCTATGAATTTGTGTATCCAGTTTTGTGGGGTTTTTTCTGCTTTATACAACAAGTGCAAGTCCAGCATTTTCTGCATTGCCTTTAATCAGCAGAGATAAAACAATTTTTCCTCAGAATAACTGCAAGCCTTTCACAAATGTCTTTTAATTAGCATGGTTTAAAAAGTTTGTTTCAATTTCAAGCAATGAGAACTTTAGCATGACAATCATTGCATCAGACTGGCTGAGGCCAAATCAGTTCCTTGTATATGACACCATTATCTCTTGTCACCAAACTGATCAAAACCATGCCCCTAATGGAAGAAGTTTTTACATTTTTTGATAGTAAAGGTTTTAATCCTCATTTATTGGTTCGGAATCATTTCTGGACATTATGTGAAATGAAAGGAAACAGGAAGTTGATTATTTCAGTGCGACATGTATAAAGCAGAGTTTGGGAATGATTGTGTTAATGGTTTCTGATAAAGATGATACATGTAATTATGATGAAAATTGCCTATTTAATTTTTTTGGAATAACAGACTAATGGATTAAAAGAATTTTTTGTCCATCATCAATCAAGTTCAGAAAAGAGTCTTGTCTAATTTGAACATGTTGTACCACATCTCTTAAGTCTTGATTTATCGGCTGTTGATCCAAGAAAAAAATTAAAATTTCACCGATTTGAACAGAAACGTTTACTTAAAATATGCTTCAGTTCATTTTTCGTGGGCAATTTACATGACAGGGTCATACCTGTGTGCTTTTAAATTAGTTCTAGTGAGCCAAATATTAAAGCGAGCATTCTATGCACAGATACAGCTTGTTAGGTTTTTTTTTTTTATTGAGTTGGTTTACGGATTCGCCGCACTGATTTTTTGGGATGTTGGGGGGAAAAAAAATGGTTTTTCACTCCTTTTTATATTTCCGACGCTGTAATTTTTCCTTTTCACAAAAAAAAGAAAAAAAGAAGAAAAGAAAATAGATTCCGCTGGACTGGATATTTGGACAGACGCCTCCGTCGATCGTTGAAATCTTGGGACAGTCCATAGTCATGTGTGGAATATCAGTCAACTTCAGCCGGTGCTAACAATTATTCTGCACCTCAGTAACAATGCTTTTTGCTTCCAATAAGTTATCTGTTTATGAAACTTAACTTCTAATTAGCATTAGTTATGCATTGCATACCATTTAGATTTGTAAATCCCAAAACAAAAACAAACACTTGTTTTCAGATGGCATCCATGACCTACGTTGGGTTGTACTAATCACCTAAACAAATATAACCCTACCTGACCTTACCATGCATACATTTTGCCGAGGATACACTTTTAAATTCTTATTAATGAATTTTAAAGAAATATTCTTCATAATTAATATGTGTAATTCTTCATATATTGAAGGAGGTTGAAAACATATTTAACCTTATTGAATTCATTCATTGTATAAAATTTGTTGACTACCAACAATAAATTGATCTGACCTATATAAAATTCAGAATTTTTAAATAAATGTTTATAGGGTTCATGAATTTTATTTATAACTTTACTTGACTTCATAAATAAGACTTTAAAACTTAAAAGTAAATTTTTAGATAAAATATAAGCTTGGTAAGGTCACTCAGGATTTTAGTACTTCAGGTGATTAGTGCGTCCCTATATATGGCATCCAATCTTTTGAATGGAAAAACGATGTGGTTCTTTTATTTTGGGATTTACATAACTAAATGGTAAACAATGGACATTTGATAATGATAGAAAGTTAATTTAATAAACAAATAACAGTTTTGAAGGAAACAGCATTGTTGCCATGGTGCACAATAGTCGCTATATACCACTGTCTTAAGTTGACAGTGAAGAGAATATTAAAGTTGATAATAAAACTTATTACTTAACATTTTGTCATTTGAATTTTTTTTTTTTTTTTTTACCTCCTCTGAACGGATTTTTAAAATTTTAAAATCCGTAAACCAATTTAAAAAAAAAAAAGGCCTTGCCAAGGCTGTGATTGGATCCTGCTGGACTAAGTTTTATAGAAAGGACATTTGCATGCATCCAGAATGCAGTTTGATGTCATTTCATGGCAATTCTGCATATTTCAAATATTCTAGGGCATAAACTGAATGCAGCATAAAACTTCAATATGGTCACCAACTTTGTGTAGACCTGTTAGATTTTCCTTCATCTGTATGAGACTAAAGGGTACAGAAATTGTCTCCCCTGTTCCTGTGGACAGTTAGAAATTGTCTCCCCTGGTCCTGTGAACAGTTAGAAATTGTCTCCCCTGTTCCTGGTGACAGTAAGAAATTGTCTCCCCTGTTCCTGTGGACAGTTAGAAATTGTCTCCCCAGGTCCTGTGGACAGTTAGAAATTGTCTCCCCAGGTCCTGTGGACAGTTAGAAATTGTCTCCCCTGGTCCTGTGGACAGTTAGAAATTGTCTCCCCTGTTCCTGTGGACAGTTAGAAATTGTCTCCCCTGTTCCTGTGGACAGTTAGAAATTGTCTCCTCTGTTCCTGTGGACAGTTAGAAATTGTCTCCCCTGGTCCTGTGGACAGTTAAATGATCTGCAGTCCTCCATTTGAATGTCTTCTGAGTGGTTGAGACAAAGTTGACCTATGTTATCTAGAGAATGACTGCATGACAATACACCAGTTTGGCATTAATGTTCAGACTGCAAATGTTCCTGTAGTGATTGTGAATAATCAGCATTTTGGTCTATGGCCATTTACAAAATGGGCTTTGTTTCTCTGTCTATTTTATTTCTGTCAGACTTTCTCTATGTTACATTCTCTACTATCCACAGTACGCTAGCATTAGATTGCTTTAGACCTGATTTATGTCATTTTCCATTTTCAGAGACCAGACACACGTTGACTGGGTGAAGATCTGGAATGACACTTTAAATAAAACCATTACCTATATCAAAGATTTCCACACCACCGGACTTGTTTGGAATCCTCAGGTGAGCCAGCATAGCATGACCTTGACTCTCATAGCTTTTGTCTGACATCTGACAATAGAAATAACACTATAGTTATCACTCCCTTAAGTCTTGTGTTTATGCTTTATGATCCCTTTTCGGGGGAGCATGTAGTTGCTCTCGTGTCTGTCCGTCCGTCCGAGCTCATATCTCCTGAATCTTTCATCAGAAATTGATCATAATTAATGACAATTAAGTATTCCTTTGGACAGGGACGATTGGACCAAGGTCATTTTGGTAAGATCAAGGTCACTCCGAACGTATACCTCATATAAGGAAAAAAGTTTCTTATTTCAACATTTTCTGAACAGGTATTTACCTGTCGTCATGGCACATGCTGAATTTAAGTTTGTTACGATTCCCCTCACAGTACACGTGGTCATGACTTATCTCTTTATGGCTTCTGATCCTTGTGTGTTGGTAATGTTATTGGTATAAAAGTAATTCGACATTTCGTATCTGAATGTGGGTAGCAGATGGCAAGGGGCGAGTTTGGCTTTTTCACACCTATGGAAATCCGTTCTACACATTTCTATATGAAGATGTTCACTATTATACGTGTGTGAATACATGAAGACAAAGCATGGGTATATATTATTGATGTCAAACATGAATATATGGCAAACATATCTAGATCTTTGATGTTGTATCTAATATCACAATAACACATAATCATCTTGGCCTATGTATATATTTTGTGTCATTTTCAGAGAGAGAGAGAAAATTAAAGATATAAAGGACCATTTTTTCCAGTTGGTATTGGAATGGCATAAATTGTTAGCAATTTACTGAATTCTCAACAGACAGGCCACCCCTCTAAACTGGCCCTTTTATTCGGTCGTGTAAATGAGGCTCACTTCGTTTGGCATCTGTCTGTTCCTCTATCTTCCTTTCCATTTCTCTGGGTGGAAAACCCAACTACAATCCATTGTAATCAACTACGGGTGACACATTGGAAAACTTGCGGAAGTGAAAATTTGATCAAATCACCTTTGACCTGATGAACAGACATCATTTTGTTATATTTCCTTTGTTTTTGTCTTTGATAGCCATTTCCTCATGAGTATGATGCAGTCGTAAACAATACACAGAGGAATCTTGATAAATATGGTACTTCTATTTTTGACTGGGAATGCCAACAAAAATGAAAGTAGAATGTGAATGTAAGAATTGTTTTTTCATTTTTGAAAATTTATGAAGGTATGAACTGCAACGCTTCTGGAAAGCGCTAACACTCTTCATGAAGTATGCTGGCATGAAGCATCACAATGCATACTCTCGTGTATTTTCAAACATGAAATTTATTTCTTAAGTAGCATATTCTTTTTTTGCTGATGTTACTTTATGAAAAGTAAAATGTTCAGCTTTGAAGATGAAAATATATACACATGTATATTCTGATGGAAATTGTTGATATCGTGATATAACTAGACAGACATGATTTATAGAATCCTTCATTAGTATGAGTGTGAGATAGGGAAATTCCACTGAGGGGAAAAGATTTTAAGTTTAGGATGATCGAGACTTCGCTGATATCGAGTCTAAGACAGCAAATCTTGTTCTGAATTTGGAATTCCCCTATCCCATATGAGCAAATAATGAAGGATTATTTCTCTCACATTTTACCCACAGTTTAGTGCATAAATTCAAGAGTTTCGAGAAAATTCTAATTTATCAAAATCTTCATTTCAACTTCAATGCAAAAATTAATTAGACAGCCAGAAAGAGCATACCTGAAAATGGTTTACACTGTAAGTGTAAACTAAAAAAAACCAATGTTATCCACCAGAAAGCTATATCAAAATGAAATTTAAAGAAAACAATACAAGATATTTTACTTCACCGTGTAATGTAAATCTTAGAAAATATATGACGTCACAATCAAATGATGTCACAGTAGTGTGAGACAGAAAAATCTCACATGGCTGTCTCACATAGGTAAGCTGGTGCTACGTTCACATGGATGCGCATTAAATTTTACTTCGCATCAAATTTGATGCGAAGTAAAATAATGCGCATTAAATTAATTCGAATTAAATAGCTTTCACACGGCGGTAATATTTAATGCGAAGTAAACTAATGCGCATTAAATTTGTATGCATCTCTATTAAAGGGTGCGCGAAATAGATTAAAGAATAGACTATGTTATTGAAAATTATTTTTATAGACATTTTAATGAATATTGTGTAGATACAGAATTCTTTGTTCAAAACGCTATATACATGTAGTATACTACATGTTTACAATTTACATGCTGATCTACACATAAGGAGTTTTGTCGTGTTTGTTTATAAATTCCTATAAGAAATTACTTGTAATTTCCTCTGACAACCAGCATTCAATCTAGACAATGTATTGTTTCTTCATGGGCCCAATTCTAAAACTTCGGAACGTCTTTTTCACCATTCCGCTGACTACTGTTGTGACGTAATTTTTAATTACTAATACGTATTATAAGTCTACTATGACGTCATATGGTATAAAAAATTAACAATGAGCGGCATGTTTGTTTTAAAAAATGTAAAAAAGAAAATCATATTATCACTATTTTAAAACATTTTTGTCGTATTTTAAAACAATTCCTTCCACATGTATTACTCAGTATGCCTATGCAGAGCACAGATTTACGTCTGACATTATCTAATGACATGCTGTTTGTACATGTTTTTAGTGATTATTATCATTTTGCTTAGTTTTTCGTACAAAACTAACATTAATATATATAGCTGACCATGGGTATGATGCATGTGACCCAAATTGGCCATTACGCATGCGTCTACATTTAATTCGAATTAGCTTCGCTTAGCGTTCACACGGAGCTAATGCGAAGTAAATTTAATTCACATTAAATCGCGACGTCAATTTTAATTCGAAGTAAACTAATGCGCATTAAAATCTCCGTGTGAACGCGGTTCAGATTTAATTCGCATTAACTTGCGTTTAATGTGAATTAAATTTTTCGTGTGAACAAGGCATGGATCTCGCACTGGTGATAATGTGAGAAATACCTTGATATTGGCATTTGAAAGTTTTACCTTGTCTGTTTAGTTTCAGAATGCACTAAAAACATTGGACTTGACCTTAGAACCTTGGAGCTCCTTGGAGAAATCCGTTTTTCGAAAATGCTTCAAACTATCTTAATTTGTAAGAATTAGTTGTTAACCTCAATTGGTTGTCATTGTGCGACATGCATTGTGTGTTAACAATTGAACATTTTTAACTTCTTGATAACTACCAGTCCAATTCTTTTCATATTTGGCATGAAGCATCTTTGGGACAAGGGGGACATAAGTTGTAAATTTCAGGACTCCAGTACCCCTGGGGCCTAGGGCGGGGCAAAAACTGCCCCAAATTGACCAATTTTCAAAATCTTCTTCTCAAGAACTGCACATGTGTAAGAAAAAATAAATGCATAGTGATGTAGAGCAGGAAGGCCTCTACCAAAATTGTAACTTTCATGATCCCCGGGGTAGGGGGTTCTGACCCCAGGGCGGGGCTAAACTTTGTATATAGTGTTTATGTGTAAAACACTTAAATAGCATCTTCTTTAGTGTTATTGATTGATTGAATATTGCTTAATGTCCCTCTCAAGAATATTTCACTCATATGGAGACGTCACCACTACATAACGTCTGCTTTAGTGCTATTGATACTGAATTGAAACTAAATGATATTTAGAAAGAACAGGTAGTCCTTTACTAAAATTGTTAATTTGATGATACTAGGGGTAGGGGTTTTGGTATCGGGGTGAGGCCAGAATGGTTAGTTATTAAATGTGTGAACAATAGACATTTTTAACTTCTTCTTGATAACTATCATTCCAATTTTCAAATTTGTTATGAAGCATCTTTGGAACAAGGGGGACATAAATTGTAAATTTCAGGATTCCTACACCCCTGGGGTCCTAGGGGCAGGACAAAAACTGCCTAAAATTGACCAATTTCCATAAATCTTATTCTCAAGAACCACACACGTGTAAGAAAAACTAAATGCACAGTGATGTAGAGCAGGAAGGCCTCTACCAAAATTGCAACTTTTAAGATCCCTGGGGTAGGGGTTCTGACCCCAGAGTGGGGTCAAACTTTGTATATAGTGTTTATGTGTAAAACACTTAAATAACATCTTCTTTAGTGTTATTAATGCTAAATTGAAACTAAATGAATATTTAGAAAGAGCAGGTTGTCCTTTACCAAAATTGTAAATTTGATGATCCTCAGGGTAAGGGTTCTGACCCCAGGGTGGGGTCAAACTTAGTATACAGTATTTATGTGTATGTTTGCTGATACTGTATAAAATGTAAATGCATACTTATGAATAGCAGAAAAGGATGTACAAAAAATGGTAATTTTACAACCAGAGTTTTGACTAGGATGGGTCCAAATTAGTCATATCTTTTAATGTTTTAATGTTAATACACCTATTATATTATGTAAAGCCTTTCATCCGTGTATACACTTTTGAGGGCATTGAAGTTTTAAGAACACATCTTGTTTTATAATGTTGCTGAACATTAAAATTTAGCTTAGATATCCAGAACAGGAATTTTTTTTCTAGGTTTCATAGCCCTTGGGAGTAGTGATACTTTTTCACTAGTACTGGAGTGACTGATAAGGCCTGTGGGCCTCTTGTTTTGCAAAAATTTAAATAGCGAGTATTGAAAGCAAACCTAGACAGACTGATGCTCTCTTTCCATGTCGTTTAACCGTTTTTTCGATCCAGCCTCTAATGTTTAGACTCCATCTCTCAATGTGTGGCACCACTATAAATGTTTTTTTAAACTTAGAGTGAAAAAAATTAACAAGATTAAAAGAGATAACTGGAGCTCCTTTACCTAACCTCAAATCATCACTGAAACACAAAACCTCTGAATTCTGATAGCTGCTGGTATTTGTAAAGGACTAGCCTGGAATTGCAATAGCTGATGGTGGAATGGGTGAGAAATTCGCCTTTTTTACTTGTCTGTTTTTTTGGACAGTGTATTGTGTTGTTTCTTCAAACACTTTCTCATCCACTCAACATTCCATTTCTGGCCATGTTTACACCTAGTTATGTGTTCAACATTTTATAACGATTCATTGAATCTCCCTGTTTATTTTGCGAGTTGTGTGTGGCTTTCTTTATTCTAACACGCACAGGTCCATCTATAAACTCCCTGTGAGTGTATATACATGTATACTAGCAGGCCCCCCTCTCTTCACTGCTAAGCCTCTTGTGGATAACCAATAGTTGCAAAAGTTTGAAAGTAAACTTCAAGTTTTAATGACATTCATGAAATTGTATCAGTTTCTCCGATGTAAAGTATTGAAAGTTTAGCATTCCTCTGAACAGACAAGCAATTTGCTTATTGGTGTTTGGCTTCAGAGAGTTGAAAGAACTACCTCTTGCAATATTTTTCATACTCTTGTTAAAACAGACAGTGTTCTCCTGATGCAATGAAATTAATTTGAATGGGAGAAATGAGTGTAATGGCCTGGGTTTGAAATGATGAAAATAATTAATTAATGAAGTAAACAGGAAAAGTTGTAAGCAGTCATTATGACAATACCATGTTGGAGTCAGATTCCACAAGGCCATTCAATAATTTCTTCAACATGCATTTTCTCCTCCCAAACTTCAAGATTTAATGGCGGCTGAAAATATACCATCTCTGCCTGTTTTCCATCGAAAATCAAAGGCTTGAGGTTTTTATTGCAAATGAATTCAGCTGTTAAAAGAGATTGTGTTTTACACATTTTTAAAAAAAAAAATGGATATTCAATCAAATTGAAGACATGAACTTTACAATTAAATCTTTGCCAGGAAAAAAAAAGGAATTTTGGCATTGTGTGTGCACTATCAAAGTATGATCTCAAAGGATTAAAATGAAACAAAGACATAAAAAGTGCGTTGGTTTGAATTAATGTTAAATGGGAACAGATAGACTATGAAATCCTACTGTAAGCTGGAATGATTTATTTTGGGTGTGTGGGAAAATTCTATGGAGAAATTTCTTAAATTTTGTCATGTTTTGGGAGGAAAGAAATTCTTTTGACATGTTTTAAAGTTTGTTATTTTTTTAGTGCAAATAATTTTTATGAATATAAAACTATCATTTAAGAGAGAGAGAAAATGAAAACACATGCAGAAAGTTATAATTCTTTTTACCACACTTAGAAGGCGATCTTGAAAAATGTTTACATATTTATAAATTGATGGTATCGAAATCAGCAGCAATTTTCAAACTATTTTCTGTCTTCTGCAGAGGAAGAGTTTGACCTTGACAAAAGCAATCAAACAGATCATGCATTGAATCTGTTCAGTTTGAACATTTTCCATCAACTCTTGTTGGAGTCTTTCAAACTGCCACCTCACATGATCCCCCGAGCGAATGTTGAAAGAACTCTTCAATTTGATTTTAATTCCTTTCGCACCTGGATCGTGCGTCTTGAAGCCCTTTTAAAACATTATCTTGCTTACTGATGCATATAGGTAATTTCATTTCCATGTTTCAGATTCATCAGTTATATCAAGAATAAATCTCAATTTTTATGAAATGTGTGGAAGAGTGTAGATTCTTAGCACATTTTATTTTATCAAATTACCTTTAGATTTAACTTGTATTCCAATGAATTGAAGGAAAGCTTTGAAACTCGTATCAAGTGTAGGAGCTTATATTGACTGCAGATTCCGAAGTGTTCATTACATGATGTAAATTTTTTATGAAAGGAAACCAACATAAACAGCTAATTTGAAATATGTCATGTTTCACGTGCATTTCTTGTACATGGATGTGAAACACTCATTTCATGTTTGTGGGTTTTTTCTCATACATGCATCATAATATAATCCATCTAGCATGTTCTTATTATTTCATATTTCGTCGTGGTTCAATGTTCGTGGGTCCGGTACACCCACTAATTACATTTTTTAAAAAAACAGTCTGAGTATACAGTTGTATCTGTATTAGAAACTTTCCTACGAAAAACATATCCATGAAAGACTGTAATCTTATTATATTTGACGCTGTATTCCTATTAGGGCCTTGTGGTACATTTGCAGTATCTGTTGGCTGTGAGAATTAGTCTCCATGGAAATGATTTCACGAGAGACCACCACGAAGTCTCACTAGAGGGGTAAATGTGTTCTACTTAGACATTTACTGAGGGAACAAACTAAAGAAAAAGTGTTGTGCCAAAACAATGAAACAAAAATGTGGCTTTTATTCAAGAGGCTAGGAAGAGAACACATTGGCCAGGTGGTTCAAAACACTAACTCCAATTTCTTATCTATTATGAACATTGTGGTTAAAATCTAATGTGCAAATGGAGCATGTAATCAATGCAATGTGGAATCCATATGTGATAGCAGGTGGATGTCGGACTATCAAGGAAAAATACTTCAAAGGACTTCATTTAGTACTGTTGATCAGGAAAAAGCATAAGAGTGTATAGAAATCAATTGTATTAGACCAGGCATGAAATTTACTAAAATTGTGACATTGTAATTTATTAGATATATAGCCCAGAAGGATGTTGATATTTCTTTCATGTGCCACTCAGTTCAGTTGTATTTTAATGAAGGACAAGCAAGTGCAGGTGATTAGTTCTCCTTCAAAATGCTTCCAGGAGCGATATATTGTAATATATTCTTTAGTTTTAACTTGGCCTTGTGGGAGCGATATATTGTATTATACTTTCATGTAAAATACTCGAATCTGATTGGTCGAGAAGCATTTGAAAAAGCATATTGTTACCCTCTGAGAACAGAAAGCACACCCTCCAGGGTGATAGTATCTAGCAATGGGTAACAGTACTTGACAACGGGTGATATTATAAAAAATTATCACATGCGTCAAATTTATGCGCGTACAGTTCGCCGTAGATTGTTAGACGACGTCGTTTGAGCGTTTGTAATAAACACGAATACCCGCATCGATATACGAAATATCGAATGACAGTGATTGATCAAATGTCAACAGACGTAAGTTTGTCTGCTTTCCTGTTTATATAACATTCAGTATAATAAAACAAATATTGCATGTAGTTGAGGGTAACATTGAAAATTTTCAATAATACCCTCAACTACATGCAATATTTATATAATATTCTCCAGTTTAACTTGGCCTTCTGGGAGTGATATATTGTAATATTCTCCAATTTTACTTGGCCTTCTGGGAGCGATATATTGTAATATTCTCCGGTTTAACTTGGCCTTCGAAGTTCTAAGATTTAAGTGCATAAATAACACAGAGCTTTTATTGGATGTACTTAAAAAATCTGAATAAAGAAAAAGTGAAAAAGGCTGCTATAATGATGCCAGAGACACTTACTTTGAAGGCCTTTAATTCAAAGCTTTGGGGGCAAATTTCTTCACACATGAAAATCATCGAAGTTCTCAATCATTTAGAAAAACCAGGTGCTGCCTTTACAAATTGAAAGGATTATTTGGGGATAGTGGTCAATAAATAGTGAATAAAACTGATCCTGATGACTCGAGACAAATGAAGATTTCTTTTGTGAAAGAGGAAGTAGAATATAAAAAGTAAAGAGGAAGTAAATTTAGCTTCTTTTCATTGTGATGCTGGTTCCGGATGTTTTGATGTTGTAGTAAATATGCGTCATTGTCTACAAAGTACTGGCTGAGAAAGAGAAGTGTTTAATCCTAAGAAGTAAAATTTTGTATTTGTATTCCATTGTCGTGGAAGATGTGCACCTCCATTGATTTTTAATGTTTGTTATAATTGATTGTGAAGGTATTCTGATAATTTAAAAGATTTAATCAAATGCAAGTTTTCTTTCTAGATCAAAACATTTGTGTATACAGCCATGAGCTTTTGGCATGAACAATAAAAATATTGTATACACTGCAGTGCACAGGTGATATTTTGGATGATGGTTTGCCAGTGTTTGTCTGCTAACAGCTTACTTTCTCATTGGCCAAAGGAGTATTTGTACGGCACTTATGAATGAAGCCCAGATACAGTAGAAAATTACCAATATTTACTAACAGAGAGTAGATGGGGATTTGTGTAGAGTCAATAATTAGATAGATATCTGCTGGTTCCCAGGGCAGATGCCTGATAATCCCCTGTGAGCAGTGATTGACTTAGACTGGTAAACTAGTTCCTCTAATGTTTCACCCTGACCAGTCTCTGTATCTCACTGTTAGTAAAGATACATAATTAGCCCCAGGAAATTTGGTCTATGACAAGAAACTTCATACTTATGTGCCTTTTCCTCATTCCTGTCATTCTTTCTGGATATTGCTAATAGTAACAATGGCTAAATGGTCAGATATTTTGAATTGGGTGGTGAGTGAATGTCTAAATAAGATGATTAGATTGGATATGTGTATATTTATATACATGTATGTGGTGCAATGTTATTTACTTGATGCTGGTACAAGATGAGGTATATATATTCTGTTTGAATTGCACATGGCAGAAAATCTGCAATGCTGATTGTGATCGGTATCAGAGGGTGTAGAAAATGTAGGGAAAAATTAGCAAGTTATCAAATTTATGAAAACATGACTGCAGATTCACCTGTTGTTCTTCAAGCTCTAAAACGTCGAGTAGATCGTGGTGATGATGCAAAACTGCATAAAGGCAGACAGATGAGCAAGGGAGTTAGCTGCTCAAGAGTGAGTGGTGGAGGAGATAGACCATTACACTGCACATGTACTTTATATTAGATTGGTACAAAAACATTTGGGATGAACAATTAAATAAGATCTATTGGCTCAGTGACTGCTTAAAGCAAAATATCTTTAGCAACCTCTGTGTTTGTGAGATTTCTGCCAAGGAAAAAGCTTTTATTTTAATTATGATGATTCTTGATTAAGGCAACCGTTTTCCCAACAGCAAATTTTGTGTGGGTTTCACGCTCTTCTGTGTTGAAAATCGACTCTTTTTTTTTTTTTTTTTTTAAAGACAGAGAAATTGCTTTTGAAAGAATGCCAATTTTCTTATAGCAATTCTACCACTTTAAAGATGATTGCTTTAAAATAAAAATCAGCAAATTTAATCTTCTTGAAACCTACTAAAGTCACACATAAACTTAACATAACATATTCTATAGCTGCAGTTTTTCCCTCCAACAAACTACTCTCACTAAATGTCACATCGTTAAGGACTGTAATGTTTTTTTTTAATTACATGTAATATATCTTCATTGTATAAAACATTAGAAATACTGGTAAACTTTTGAAAGCTTGTAAAAGCTTCACTTTGCATCCAATCAGTTATCATCATCAAGACAGCTGTCAGTTTTAAAAAAGGAAGGGAGTTCTTGACCAATGAAATTCAAGTTAGATCAGAGAAATTTTGAAAACTTGTCAGTCAGTTTTGATTGGCATCCGTCATGATTTTGGAAGTGAAACAAGCTAAAAATCAAACGGTTCATTCAGTAGGCGAGTCGCGTGTGTTACGCGTGCGAGAATTTGTATGAGTTGCTCTCAGCATCAGGAGAAATGTTTATGTGCGTGGAACGCTCTTTGATCATAAACAAATAACCTTGTAACCCTAAAGAGTTTAAAAGAACCTCAGGGTCATCACTGTGGTGTACATTGTGAATTGAGTGTGTAAAACCAGTCTAAAAGTAGGGTTTTTCAGAATCATTGTATAAATTAATTTTTACATACAGAGATAGTACATTTTGTATTCTAATGTTGTTGTTCCGTTATTGAATTTGTTTACTATAGTTTACATGTAGAATCCACCAATGTGATCAAATTATTGCAAAATCAATTATATAATAATCTTAATATGATAATATAAATGTTGGTAAGATTTGATTACCAAAGCTTGGCTGGAAAGAAAGTAATTTCTTTTGACAAATTGATGTGCTCTATACTCAAGAAGTCATCTTTCAATATACACATGCATATGTGAGTGTGAATGCATGTGCGCGCAAATGTATTACATTATCAATTTGTTCATTACTGTGAAATATAGTAACTTTCATTGGCTGTCAGATTCAAACGAAATCAACATCTGAAAAATACATTCAGATTGGAATACATGTATATATACATGTAGCTAGTATATGACATTTAAAATTCCTTACTACTACATGTCTGGGTTTTTTATTTATTTTGGGGGGGGGGGGGTTATTAGAGAGAATATACGAATTCTTTTCAGATTTCAATGTTTCGGGTTAATTCAATCTTTGTAATAATAAATTTCTGGCTCACAGGGCTGCATTCTGATCATATACATATATTTGACAATTAGTCAATCACATGTGCTGAGGATGGAAATTCGGATTTATCCTTGGGATTTGTTACGAAAAAAAAGGAAGTAATTTCAATTTAAACAAGTTTGAATTATCTTGTTTTAAAGGCTGACAAAAGCATGTCAAAATATTTGCATGCTTCCTGAAGTGTCGTCATTATGTGTGGCTCTTATTCATGGGCATGTGATGAGAGACGGACCCCATCTGCTACCTTGTGTTTACAAAATTTAACTCCTGCTGCCAGGCTTCCTATTCTATACCACCTAATTCTGGAGAGAGAGAGAGAGAGAGAGAGAGAGAGAGAGAGAGAGAGAGAGAGAGAGAGAGAATTTTATACATCTGCACTCATTTACCCTCAAGGACTTGATGAAGAACTGATTTACATTTATAGATGTTGGGAAAAATTTGAAATCCCCCCCCCCCCCCCCCCAAAATGATACAACTATACCCATCCTCACAAAACAAGGTTTTGTGGTTTTGTGATTATAGATACATACTCTCCACACAAATTGTGAGAACGACAACTACCCAACAAATGCATTATACAAATGATGCTGTCTGGCTGATTGGCCTACTACCAATATCTCGATCAATTCTTACAATTTGCACCCCTGATCTGTGATTTGTGTGTGCTTTACAAAGTCTTTTGCAGTAAAATCTAAGCAGGTTTTGGTGCTTGTTAATGCTATACTCGAGTGTCGATCTTTACATCGTGTATTTAGAATTAATAAAATGTGTAAAACTTGTAGTTTTACTGTATTTGATTGTTTTGAAAAATATTCTGCACAGTCTGTCACTTTCAACTGATAAAGAGTTAATAGACAATGAACGGGAACTTATTGGTTTGTTGATAGAAAGTAATACGCGATTATAACGGACACGCTTATAACAAATTCACGCTTATTGTGAAGCGATATTTATTCCCCATTGAGAGGAAAATAATGAAAATTGTAGAGGCCGGTGTAATGTGTTAACAAACTAGCTGTTTTTCGCTGGCCCTGAAGGGCAATGCTATAACTGTTTCGTTGCATATCTTAAGTTCATATGTTTACTTCCCATTTATAGGTTGTCCTCATATTCTGAATAAAGAGGAGCTACCCTCACTTGAGGTGCCCGCTGTTCAGAAATAGAGGTCCCGTGTCACGGTAGATGCTGGTTCGATAGAAATGCTCAAATGAAGGGCCATGCATTGTCCTCCAGAGATGAAATAAGAAATATGGAAAATTGGGTGATAATACAGTTGGTCCGGTCATCATTGTGTATAGAGAAAATTTTGATTGACTCGGGTCATTTAGAGAATGCAGAATCAGCCTCGCAATGTTCACACTTGTCTCATTGTAGCATATTATCTTTCATTTATTTCGTGCTTAATTCAAATCTCAGTCAGTATATTTAATTCTTATCTAAATTTGTTTGGTAATAAATACACAAGAATTGGGTGAGGTATCATTAAAAGATACAAGTCTAGTTTCATAAATAAAAAATTCATATGATTTCTCTTCTTCAAAACTTGAGTTTTATTATATATCGTGGATTAGGCATGGAGTTGTGTTTTGCCAAATTTCATTTGCCACCAACAAAGTGTATTACCCAATATATCATGACCTTACATCATTAGATTGGAAGATATGCCACTTTTTTATGATGAAAACCTGTAAATAACACACATTGTAAGCCTAGAATTGCTAATAAATTGTATTATTGTAGAAGGCTGATATTCTTGCCAATTATGATCAAATAAATTTGATACCATTTGATAAGGTCTTTGATGCATCAGTTCCCTGCAGTGGGAGGAAATAAATCAGCAAAATAAAGATTTCAGATTTCAACAGACTTCTACATGTTTTCTATTTAATTTAATTTGTATTCAAGAAATATGCTCAAGTTATTTTAATATGTTGTGAATTTTTGTCTGGGTTTTCATCAAGATATGAACTTGGCTAGAACATGGAGGCATATTGATCAAAAGTCAGGCAGGAGCTTTTGTTTAAGAAAACCTTGAATCAATCCAGCAGGAATGATAATCAGAAGTTTGGAGATTTCATAGAAAAGTAAAACTCTTCTTTTTATCAGCATTTCCATGCTTAAATCATGACAGCACCGAACTGGTGCAAAGGTTGGCCCCTTACAGATTCTGAAAATGAACACTACAAAAACTGTGTAATTACATGAAACAATGATTTTGAATGATTGGTTTGTACAAAACTTCATTATATTGCAAATTGGCTTTAAAATTATTTCTTGAAATTTCTTCAAGTGGGCACACTGTACGAGTTTTGAGATCACAAGGAAGGGCATCAAAGGCCCCTTGTTAATTTCAAGTTCAGTTTAATCCCAAGGAGGCTTTCTGATGGTTACAACAGAAGAGAATTTAAGTCTTAGACTCCCAGAGAAGGGAAATTTTTATCAGGACCCACAGATATTGTTTCTGAACCATTTGATTACAACTTCTAGGCAACAGATGGGAAATTCATCTCTCCACACAGAAATTTGATGATATGAAAATAATTAATTTGAGTATCATAACACAGGGGAACGTTTCGAGTTTGTTTTGAGAGTCTTTGTTTTGGAATAGAAGATAGTGCCGGGTTTATATCTTTTTGTCTCTCTGATTTACAGTAATTTACTGATCGTGGGGTCATCTGTACCAAACAGCACGCAAACCACTAGGTACAAAAAAATGATCTGATTATTTTCAATCTCGGTGAAATGACTTATCCACTGGTACAAAAAACTATCTGATTATTTTCAATCTCAGTGAAACGACTTGTAATTTTGCTTGTTACATTCTTACAAACAACACTGGATGACACTGAAAATATAAACTTGGTGTCATATTACTGAAAAGAAAACAGTTGAAGATACAGGTTGATCATAGAAAGAGGAAGGAGATGGGGGTGGGGGCAAATGAAATTCACAGTAAATATTGTCCTGAAGACAGTTTAAGCATGAGTTACGATGATAGTTCACCGTCCTTTTGGTAGCTCAATCACCAGAGAAATTCTACCAATGTGAAATACTGAGAATATCCTCAAACTAGCATTCATTCACAGTTACAATTTCTGTTCAAATAGAATTGTTGAAGATGATGAGTGTTGAACAGAACTCTTTTTTTAGGAGGAAGAAAAAGCACTGCTGTTAAGTGAAATAAGATTATTCTGTATGTTGATTGGTGGCAGGGGTGTTGTGCTTTGGCACTAACTAACAGTGACTGTCCGATGAAGCTGGTTTGTTATAACGATAGATTATATCCTCCATGTTTCCTATTTACCCCAAGTCATCTCCAGGAATTTCAATTAAAATCTTCACAGTGCCTTGTGGTAGCATGTTGTCTGTTTCATCACCTTCAGCCCTAAATGTTTTCAGTATAGAGTGACTGACATTTGGTGCTTTATATGGTATTTGCGAGGTTGTTTACTCTGTTTTTCATATTTTGTATTACAAAAATCAGCCACCTAAAAATTCAGTAATGATTTTGCTTTATATGTCACCATTTTCAGTTGCTGACTTAAATTATTAATTATGATCTCCTGTTTGTGCGTTTTTTAATTGTCTGTGAAAAAATTAGCGAATTTTTGTCTAAACTGTAAATATATAATTGACGTAGTAATACGTTTTACTATAGTATTAGTACTGTAACAGGATGTTCTGTATTTAGTATTTCGATTTTTTTTATTGTTTTCTCTAAAGCATTTTATTTAGTTAGGATACTGATATTCTCATCATTCTCCATTATGAAATTGTTCATGAACTTACAGCCCAAGACCATGTGCTACCTCTTCTGTTCAGGAGGCAACTAACTGCGTGGTATACAAGTTATAAGCCCTTCTGGTTTTAACATTTCTGACGTCAGGTCCTTTGACATTTAATTGATAAAAGAAACTTTCAATTACTCATTGAAATTTCTTCAATTGGATTTTATAGGAAAGAAACTAGATGTTCTTTGCTTGGATTACGAAGATTATTAGTAAATTTATCCAAGTACAAACGTATTTAAGAATGATTCTGAGCCTACAAATATTTTTTTTGTTTTGCAGTTTGTATATTAATGTCCATGGCTACCTATCACAATATAAACAAGCTTGTCAGTTTGAATCCATTGTGAATTATGGGAAGAGAGACGATCTCATCAGCACAAACACTCTCTTGTCTTCTTTCATAATGACGTGCAAGAAAATTAAGCTATGAAGAATGGCTGCATTTGTCAGCAAAATGGAAAAAGTGAAAATGTCTTTCTCTCCTCTTATTATCATAGCTGACATTGCGATGTCATTCTTTGCATGAGAATTTGACGGCAGTTAGTTCTGTAACAAAGGAGATGGGAATTACAAGCAAAGTAATGGCATTGAGCAAGGAATTTGGGAGATGAAAATGAAAGAAATATGTCTGCTGGTGTCCTGGTATTACCTCTCCATGCAGAGGTTTGAACTGAAACACCATCAGTTATTAGTTAGGATAAGGTCAGGAGTTGTACAACATTATACATGAATGAAAATACAAATTTAACCACAAGTCTATTCTACAGATACATACCATGCGTACTTCTTTCCTTCTTTATATTTGAAATGAAGATTTCCACTTCCTGTTGTGTCTATTATTGATGAAATAATTTATTTGTTTACTGCTCGTAATTGAGTAGAGGACCTTTGATTTAAAAAAAAAAAAAAAATTATTCTCTTGATGCCCATTGTTGTGAATGTCAAAACACAAATATTGATAGGATTAGTAAACAGACATGTTTAATGCATTCTTCAAATGCTTCTTTTGAATAAACATTTCTTGTTTGCTTTATCTATAATGTAATATTTACATTCACTGAATCTTTTCTCTTATGTTTCTTTTGAAATTGACATTGCTCTTTCATCTGGGACAATGAATGCATGTTTTTTGCAAGCTAGTTCGATCCAGTTTTTTTTATTACTACCCGTCTTTGTATGCATTACCAAATATGGAGTGTCATCAAGGTCAAAGGGTGCATTGGCTGTTCCTATTAACATACCCTAACGAATGGCTCAAACAATATATTTCAGTACTTAAATCTAAGTTTATATTTTAAAACAATACATAAAAATATAAACAATAAAATGTCTTTCTTTGTTGTTTTATCGGGTGATGAAGGTAGCAATCATTGCAGAAAAAATTTACATAACCCTGCTTCTGCAGGTTATGACTTTTTTCTGCAATGCTAGCTACCTTCATCACCCAATAAAACAACCATCTTATTCAATTGCAATCGGTATTGACATGGGAACAGTGTATTCCTTCAATTAAAACATTGATATCTATATTGTCATCAGTAAATCTTGTTAAAATTATTTTCCTTTTTTATCATTTTCTTTTACTGTGTACTCTTCCAAAACTTAAAAAAAAAAAAAAAAAGTAAGTTGTGACTAATTGTCAGAAAAACAAATCAAATTTTCCAAAGTCATGTAAAAAATATGTGGCATATAGTGTTTGAATGAAGTCTCTACAATTAGGAAAAGTTTACCTGCGCCATAAATAACGGAATCGTTAATGATGCATTTACTGATGTATAGAATGATAGAGACAATTTCAGCTGCAAAGGAAAATCAAGAAGAAGACAAATGTGGGCAGGTTTTAATTGAAGAAAATTCATTGCCAGTTTTCCTGCAGATCACAATCAGTGCTTACTCCTAGGTCTAGTAAACCAAATCACCATGAAATTTTAATTGGAGAAAAAAAAATGGGAGGTTTATAACAAGCGAGTAATTTTGAAATGGTCTTGCTGTTTCAGTCAGCCAGCCATTGCTTGTGTGCCTATAGATTTGAACAGACCAGTGATGGCACTGACAGGAATTGAGCTATAATGATGAAATTGACACCATTCCTGCCCAGACTCATGTGGACATCTAATTGAGAAAGAGTTACCCAGCTCTGCAATCCTAGCAGGCTTTGTAGCCTGTTTTAGTTACACAACTAAATAAATTACCTTAAAGTGTATGTCTAATTATTGTTAGCTTTCAAAATTTTAATGAGTGGAAATGTTTGAACTGTTTTTTAATGTACCAGATGATGAAGAAAATTAGTGAAAATTTCATCTGAGAACAGTTGGGTTATTTCTACGTTATATCATAGCTGCACATTTTCCGGGGAGCTGAGTTCGGAAATTCTCCCTCTGCTTAATGGCCGAGAGTGTGAATTATCAGTGTGGTGTGTTGAAATTGTTAATTCTGAGTGGTTTTGAATTTAATGCCTTTGAGCCTTTTGTTTTGCAAATTTTGACACATGCTTGTTTGCTCTCTTCATAGCCATATTTTGAACACATGCAAAGTATATAAAATGGTTATTGGTAAATATCAACCTCAAATTAATCTTCTCCCAAAGAACCTCTTTGTGGATCCGTAACGTTAAAATGGATAGCATTTTTCTGACACAAAAATATAACATTTTCTAAATTCAAGAACTGTAATTAAATCTGTGTGTAAGGTGTTCGAAATTAGATTTTAGTAAAGGAAGACTACATTGTATTTCATTATAACAGTGTCGGGGGTTTATACAGGTTTGTGGTATAACAGTTGGCACAGATTTGCCTCCCCATCCAAGCACACATTGAGCCACTTCAAAGGACCTGGCTCTTGTGCCAGGTTGTGGATGATCAGAAAGAAATTGCCCTGTGAAAACAGGTGACCCTGTTGAGATTGGTGAAGGTTATTGGTAAACAGCATCAATTGTTTTATAGTGCACAGATTGTATATACATGTACTTGATAATCTTCATTCTCCCTGTCATATACATATTTGACTGTCCATTCAAAAAATTTAAAAAGGAATTTTTAATTGCTGTATGCAGACTTACTCTGTTGCAGTTTTAATTTTTTTTTATTTTTCACTGTTCAGAACTAAGATCATAATTGTAGTCATTATGTAGTCGAATCATGATATTTATAAACAAGATTGGCCATAAAAACAGAATTTTAAGATGTGTGAAAATGGATTTAGACAAGAAACATTTGAAAATATCCAGGAGAAATCTTAAATCTGCATACAGTATCTATTGTTAATCCAAGTAGACTGCAAGTGATTAAACCAGTTTATGGGCTTTATAAACTTCAGCACCTTTAAAGCTGAAACGTAAATTATTTCTGGGCCGTAGGGAACCACCAGATTGAAGGAGAATTAGTGCGGGCATCTTGGACGTAATATTTCAGATACACGTTCTGATTCTTCCTAGTTGATCAAAGGCCAGACCCTCAGTCGAATCAAAACAGTACAGAAGTTTAATCAACCTAGTTATTTTTATGGTTTCAAAGTGAGGGTGGAAGCACATATAAGTGAATTAAAGAATTTAATAAACCAATTTTTGATAATTCTGTTTTTTTAGGGCATCCTCTAATAATAATGTGAATCAGTTTCACACTTAGATACAAGTTCCTATAACTGCAAGCCAATATACCCCCATCTTTTTTTTTATAAGCAGTGACTCAATTTTTTTCAATATAACTAGGAATTGGGAGTAAATATGCCATAATTAATTCTTGGTGTGCCAAACTCTAGTTCCTCTGCAGAGGTTTGCCTGGTGTTTAGAACATAAAGTTCATAAAAAAAAGATAATAATAAGCATAAAAATGCCTGGTCAGTGTTTCCTCTTGTGTGTATGAAAACAAGCCATAAATCAGTGATCAGACTGGGTAACAAAGTATTTAATAGCTGGTTGCTTTTGGAATTAGCCAGAATTTCAATTTCAAGGCTTTTTCATGCTGTTTGATCCGAGGTGGCTTTGAAGAAGAAATGCTCTGTTGCTTTATTGATGAATGTGGCACACAAACTGTCAAACCAATCTATAACTTGATTCCGACCAGATATATAAATATGAGGGCATTCTGAAAGTGAAATTCAGCAGAACAATGGAAAAAATGAAGCACATGTCTAATTCATTATGCCAACTGCCTAGCCAGTCTGCATGGGTTGACCTCAAAGCCTTTGACCCAAGTGATATATTGATCTTTAAGGTTGAAGGAACATTTTTATCCCCCTCCAATGGGGGTTTAGTTAGGGATATAGATGTAGCATATATGTCTTGCCCTTTGTGCAATCATGTGTTCCAAATTGTTCCTTGTGTCTGGTCTAGTGTAAGATTTAAGCCACATTTTTATATCCAAACCTTTTGATTAAACTTTCATGGACACTGTGTTGCTTAGAGATCCAGTGTTGATTGTCAAGGTCACTGGAGAAGTTCCTAAATTTCTTATTTACAAGATTTCGGGTTTATTTGACTGTTTGGCATCTGTGTATTTGAGTTCCTCTGGGTTTTCTTTAGGTTAGAAATCAAAGGACAAGGATTCTGAAAAATTCACAGTACATCCTAATCTATCACAGTACATCCTAATCTATCACAGTACATCCTAATCTATCACAGTACACTATCACAGTACATCCTAATCTATCACAGTACATCCTAATCTATCACAGTACACTATCACAGTACATCCTAATCTATCACAGTATATCCTAATCTATCACAGTACACTATCACAGTACATCCTAATCTATCACAGTACATCCTAATCTATCACAGTATATCCTAATCTACCACAGTACACTCTCACAGTACATCCTAATCTATCACAGTACATCCTAATCTATCACAGTACACCCTAATCTATCACAGTACATTCTAATCTATCACAGTACATCCTAATCTATCAATATTGTTGTTGTTTTGCTGTTTTTCGCCACACACAAAAAAATTTCAGTATATGGTGGTGCCCAGTTTTTATTAGTGGAAGAGAGAACCCAGATACAATGTACCTGGGAAGAGACCACTGACCTTCCGAAACTAAACTGGGAAACTTTCTCACTTACCGGTGCGAGCGGGATTCGAACCCGCGCCGAGCAGAGGTGAGAGGCCGTGTGATTTTGAGCGCGATGCTCTAACCACTCGGCCACGGAGGCGGCCCTCTATCAATCTTGTAAATATGTAGAGATTATTAATTGCATTTACTCTAAGTTTGAAGTTTTAAGAATGCAAAATTCAAGTCACTGCATAATTGGGAGGAACATTCTGAATGTCCACATGGTAGGGAATCATCAGGGATTTTTTTTTTACTTGAAAAATCTGGATGAAAAAGAGAAAAATTCCATTGGAAGAGAGAAGAATGAATTCAGTGGATTACTTTCTTGAATTATGCAATATAGAATTTATCTCTAGGCTTAGCATCTCCAGTGTTATGCGAATTTCAATATCAGTTGATGGAAGCCATTGCTCTTGGATTGCAAAGTTTGTTGGAGTTGATAAACATCCAGATTTTCTATTGAAAGAAAGATAACTCATGTTGTCCAAGAAAGAATTGGCGAAACTTAATTACAACAAACCAGATGGTAGCAGAACTTTATACACCCTAAATACCAAAGTTCATTGGAATTTTCTGTAAAATATGAAAGTGAACTTTTCCGTGTGTTCATTTAGAAATATTGTCCAGATGGAATCAATTCTAAGATATTTAATTTAGATGAAGTGAATTGTAGAAAATGGTGTTAATTATCTGTCGACTTTGAAGAGATCGTCTTTAACTCTTTTCTAAACTTCACAGAAAAGTCCCTAGGATTAATTATCTCTTCTGCTTCAAGAAAATAAAATTCTCCATCTTAAATCATACCGCTGAACTGATAAATTTCATACTTTGCTTCAGCTTGAATTTCTTTGAAGAAAACAATTTAAATAGCAATACTTGTGCTGATGGGAATTTTATTATTAATATTGCGTAAAATAAAAAAAATTTTTTTTTAGAGATCGAGTAACCCAAAGCACATCATGATATTCTTTGTTACATTAATTCATCTAAGTCAGACACCTAATTTTTCTTCTTCAACTTTTGAAATAGTTGTCTAAATCTGAAGATTTCGATCCTACAGCTTACTCTCTTTTCTATGTTTGTTTTTTAATTGTGTAGAGGCAGCTGATGCTGCAGATGAAGGGGTCATCAGTGAAAATGGCAGATTTGTGTTTTTAGTTTATAACCATCTGTTTTAAATGAGTTTCTTTTAAATATTTACCTCGCTTTAAAACATATGCTTCCAATTTCTGCAACACAGGTAGCAGCATTTTGTGGTATGAGGAAGATTGAAGATTTTTGGTATTTTAGCATACTTGGTGGACAAGAATGTGTATTTTACTACTAGATTTCATTTTTCAGCACCATCAGTACATGTATTTTACACTTTAACACATAAATTGAGCACCCGATATTAGGAGAAGATTTTGTGTATATTTGAATTATTCTTTGATTGTTAATACATGAAATAAAACAATGACACACATGTTTATGTAATGCCAAAACAACATTGCTGGTGTAATGCTGATCCCACTGTTATATTGTATTATATCCTTCATTGTTGACTGTTTAAGTGTTGTGTTTTACAGGGAGGAGAAGCCAGTGACATGAGTGCTTCCTCAGGAGGTGCCCCAGTCCCCCCACCACCAGGACCTCCCCCACCTCCTCCCCCACCTGCCTTCACTGCTCCACCCCCCAGCTCTGAACCCTCAGATGATGATTCCAGGGCCGCTCTCATGGCAGCATTGAACAAAGGAACCGACATTACTTCTGGTATGTAGGCAGTTTTGTACTCTAATTTTTGGAGGAGAGAAAGTTAACAGATGTACCCTCTTTTTCTGAAAGTTTGTTGGTTTTTTATTCACCCACGCACAGAACGGTTTCAGTGTGTGCTGTTTTTATGATTGCTGTATCCATGATATCAAAGCATTCAACTTTATGCACTCGGTTACAGCGTTTGAGGCATTTGTAATACATACAGGAGAGAATGTTATGAAGGGATTCATTAACATGTAGCATGTTTTTGATGTGGATACAAGTGTGATATTGATACTGTAAAAAGTGGTTATTTACGCTGCGGATTATATAAGTATGAGTTTTTCCACGTCCAATATTACACGTGGGGGGTTATGCGGTAACTGAATATAATATTTGATATAATACATGTATTATATCAAATATTTATAACTTACGGGAAATTCACGCTCTTATTATGTGACCTTGTAATTAGTGCAAGTTTCCTCCACGTGTAAATAAGCATTTTTACAGTACTTGAAGCAACAAATGTGTGAATTGTGAAGCTGTTTTGTACCATACATATGATTTGGAATACGACACCAATTTTCCTATTTGTGCCCCCCCCCCAATGAAATGGCTTGAAGCGTATAGTGTTATATCCTTTCCTTCTGTCATTGTGTCATTTTTAGTTTTCCAACTTTTTTTATTTTTGCTGTGCTTGTAGATAATGAGTATAGAGTTTAGTATGTCTCTATATATTGATGACATACAGTTTTAGTTTCAAGCAATCTATTTTTACTGAAGTTATTGGCTTTAAAAATTTCCAATTATTTACAGTTTTTCAAACTTTTTTTTAAGCTGTGTTTATAGATGATGAGCTAACTTTTAGTATGTCTCTTTGTATGTGTGGGGATCTGGGTTAAAATAGGCCCTCAGTACCCCTTGCTTGTCATAAGAGGCGACTAAATGGGGTGGTCCTTCGGATGAGACCGCAAAAACTGAATCAATACACACAAAAGTTTTATGATATAAAAAATTTACAGCAGCTGATGTTAGTTTTATTTCTCTGTTGTTTACGTGTGGGCAATTCTACTGGACAATTTCAGAGACAATTTTTAAATGATTGTATTCAAGATAAAATCGCAATTACCTATATACCTACCTATTTTTATGATGCACGCTAAAATCAAGATTCGTTATGATTCATGTACCGGACAGACCAAATATCTTATCCCTGGTTGTTGGCATTTTTATCGAGGATGGCATAAAGGTAATTTGACCTTGTACACATTTACATGGTCACCAGGTATGAGATATCGGCGATATAACGGGGGGGGGGGGGGGGGGGGGGGGGGGGGGTTATATCGAGGTGACACTGTATGTAGGATTTGTATAAATGAACTATAATGAACACAGGCTGCTGATTTTTAAAGTAATTTGTTACAAAGTGTGTCAAATGAACATTGTTGCAAAAAGTGAAACAAAAGCAATACATGCAATATTATATTCTAGTTTTGTTTTATTTGCACCTAATGTAAAATAATTTCACATCCTGCACTAGCTGTCAGCGGGGGCATTTTAGTCGTACCGACATGTCTAGTTTATCCAGGAGATGCTAGAATTCCAAATTTGTGTTTTTGACTTTTTGGATTCTTTAATTTTCGTACTTTTAGTATATGGCACTATTTCTGTAGTGTCGAAACAGAATTTGTTGATTTGGACATATGGATAGTTCATTAACTGACTTAATTTCAG
The DNA here is from genome assembly GCF_947568905.1 of Ostrea edulis. Classification (NCBI taxonomy): domain Eukaryota; kingdom Metazoa; phylum Mollusca; class Bivalvia; order Ostreida; family Ostreidae; genus Ostrea; species Ostrea edulis. The sequence continues at coordinate 17,076,873 of NC_079169.1, forward strand.
GTTTACGACACATATCTGATGATCAGAAGACACATAAGAACCCAGCACTTCGCCGCACCAGTCAAGACGACAATGGTGCCTTCATTAGATCATTTTTTGTGATGAGCATTTTACAAAACTCTGTGCTCTATTTCCATCATAATCTGGCACTCTTTGAGTCCTTGTATTTTCTCTTTCAAATCCCATAATATGTAAATATGTTGTATGTGATTTAACAAGGAAAAGAGTTACAGTGGAAACTGAAGAAGCTCAACATTTCTAGTGCTTGGTGTGTGATGTAAGGTGATAATAGTCATACATTTTCTACATGTAGTTTAACATGCAAATTTTACATGGAAGAGGGGGGTGCAATTGAGAATTCCCTACACCAAGACAAACTTTGAAGTTCAGAGGCCCATTTTACATAACAACTTACGAGAAAGTTGCAAAGTCTTAAATTGTAATACACAGTTATTAGTTTCAATGAATTAATCAAACTTTTTTGAGACTTACCATTTTATTTACTATTTTATATTGGAGTGAGTGATTTTGAAATAAATGGGGGAATCTCAGTACATTTTGTATGTTTAAAAGTTGGTCGTAAGTCATAAGTTTTTTGTAAAATGCAACCCCGATTTCCAAATTAAGTTCTGTATGTGACCATCAATAATGCTTGTTCTCGATGATCATTCATGATAACACGTTACTGTAGAGCTACCGGACTTACACAGCTACGTGGATTTATTGTTAGTTTGTTGTATCAGTTGTTATGATAACAAGCTTCTGGTGCCAAAAATGTATATATGAGGATAAATTGTACACTTATATTCCTTACAAATCTGCAGTTGAAGGGAAATTTTAGCATTATAACCAAGAAAAATGTTTAGGTTGAAAATCGTAGGTTTCCACTGTATTCAAAGTAACGAAAGCTGAATAACCAGAGTTAAAATATTCATCACACCTGCTTCTCCATAGGGCTGTTCCAGTAAAACATACATGGGACAGGGGGAAGGGAAAATTAGGATGACCACCATAGATGTGGTTTTGGTACATAATGAAGCTTTATAGGCACTTATAGAAGCCAAATTTAGTCAAAAAGTAGAATTTGAAATATTCCCAAATCAGAATTTTTTCCCCACCATACAGTCCAAAATACTTTTTCATCTTGATATCAACTTTATTTCAGTATTCAATACATGCAAGTATAATTTACAGAACGCCAAGATTTCCTCTGTCAATCGTGTGTTCTTCTGATTATTTTCTCGCAGATTACCCTGGTATATAGTTTGGTAAAATAACCACACCCATATAAGAAGCAATTTTTGTGCAAAAGCCACCCACCATAGAATCAGTATCCCACCAGTGTGATCCACCCATAGAATTTTAAAAACTGCCTTCCCCTGGTACCTATATGTTTAAATGGAACAGCTCTGATCCAATATTATTAGTTTCAGTGTATAATGCCCACCAGTATGAGGGAGACGGAAATGGCATGGTTTAGATTCGGTTCTTGCACTCAACCCACGCAGCTTTTTAATAATAGCATGCATGGGTTTTCCACCCTTCCAAGGCACGGAATCTGTGTCCAGATTTGCTGGGTTCTTTCCACAAGCCCTCTGAGCGTCTGGGTATATCCTTGATATGTTCAACAGAGAAAGGCCCATAACTCCTGTTAACAGGGTACTCAATTTCAGTGATGAAAGAAATAATGTGAATGACGGCGTTCTGTGGCTATAGACTTGGACTTTGGTGTATCAAGCACTAATGTCTCGAATACCATGGACAAGTGATTGGCAAGTTTCAACCACTTCTTCTTTAAGTATTTTACTCTCGATATCTCAAATCCTTGGATATTTTTAAGTTTTTTCTTAATTCCATCGAGTTCGAGATCACGAAGTTTAACTTTTTTATCAAAATTTTCACCAAATTTTGAGATATTTGAGAATCAATTTAAAACGTTGACCTACTTATATTATCCAAAATTAGCTTTAAAGCTCGTGGAGCAGTACTCCGTAATTTCATGGATACACAAATGATATTTGCTATGCAATGTACAACTGTTAGGGCTGAATCAATATATCGACATAAATCGATATTTTTTAACAATAGAATAACCGATACTGCAAATGAAAGAAAAGGTGTAGGTTTATTTTTGTTATTATTTAATTATTTCAATCCTCAAAATTAAGTATAAATATGAGGATATTGTATCGTCGATACGTATTGCATATTGTCTCTGTATTGCAAGACGTATGATACCCATGCAGCACTGATAACTTTCATCTAATAACATTTTGAAGTTGATAGAAAGTCGTGTCAGATATAGTACCAATGAGGAATCCCCTTCTTTGGCTGCTCTGCACATCAGGCAGCAGTCATTGTTAAATGTCTGTGTGATTCAATCATACCACTCTGATAACAGATGAGTACCCTCTAATAGGAGTAGCTCTATTCTATTTATCAACAGCATCAGAAGGCCTATAGTTCTCTCCAACAGAATTCTGTCATCTGTATCCAAATCTCCTGGCTTTTCTGTCTCGCAGCACGGTATCCATTTTACTTGGAGACAAAGTTTCCTTAAAAGAAGCTGAATGATTAGGAGACAGGTTTATACCTCACAGTTTTCTAGGAATGAAAATTTCAGTTAAGGAAGTTAGCTCCTGAGCTTTTGAGTACAACTGCGCAGAATGCTATAACTAAGTATTCACTAGTTCAATACTGATCCCATTGGTGCAAATATAATACACAGCTATTGCTGAACCCTATCCAGTTGAAAAAATTTGTGTCAATTCAAAATTTGAAAGGGTTTAACAGGGACTATACTTTGTGGCGGAAGGATTCACTAATCAAAAAGTTCTAATTCTGCATGGTATTACAGTTTCTGTTTCATCCAATTTATCGTCTATTTTTATACCCCTATACATGTATTTCAGTTTTATAATTTATGATACAGGTAGTTGAGACTTGGAACTAGTTCAAATGTTGTAATATATTAACTTGATTGATATATTTTTCCAAACAGAACACCGATTCTTTAAAAAGTTTTCATTAATTTACTCGAAATTTTGTATAAAATTCAGTATTTTCGCCAATAATTCAAAAATTTGATCTCCAACCCCTACTTTTTTTAGTTGCATATTAAACTGGAAGACCAGACCTTGACATCACAATTATGTAAAATTTTAGAAATTGACATTACTCCTAATATGTCCTTTTAAACTCTCAATTTTGATATCATGGAAGTTTTTCGTATATCAAGTTCAAAAAGGTCATTATTTATTTCCTTTACAAGTATTAATTATTTTTTTTATCTGTAGTGTTAGAGGACATGATTATGTATCAGTTTTATGTAATGATTGATTTGTGTTGCTCATGTTGTGTTGACACTAACAGAAAAATCAAGTTTAATTAAATAAATTTTAAGTGCAAAAAGGTCATGTTTAGAACACTATAGCTCAATAACAAGTGTTGCGACCCCAGTTTTTCTTTTTAATTTCCTAATTCTCCTTCAATGTAGAAATCAAAAATAAACTTCCCAAAAAATTGACATTACTCCAAATGTCAGGTTCGAACCTCTTTAAGGCCAATTCAACTTAATTAGTAGATATCATCCAGGGTCACCAAAAAGTATGGGGCGGGTGGGAGGATTTTATTTTTTAATTTTTATTTTCTGAGAAAAATATTAATGACAAACGGGTTGTCAACAGAAGTGCATCATTTAATGCCAGATTGATATCAATCTATGCTTATTTCACAGACGAATTCCAGGTTAATTATAAGCTTTAATTTAAAACACAGAAATTAAGATACAAAACTTCTTCAAGATATGAAGAACATTAATCCCTTCGTTTCATTTACGCCCGTAAGAACATGAGAAATTAAGAAAACAATATATTTTTTTTCTTCACGTGGCTTTTCACGTTGCTATACCGGAAATGTAAATAAGAAGTGTAAATACTGGAGTCGAACTTGGAAATTTTCTGGAATAGCAAGTCCCGCAAAATAAAAAAATTCCGGGCAGACCAATTTTTGAGGGTGGGCGGGGATGATAATCTTATCAATTAAGTTGAATTGGCCTAATCCCAATCATTTGATACTTTTTTGATTGGAGGGAATTTCTGAAGGATATTATAGTTTGTTGTTACTGCATGCACAAGAAGGTCTTCTCTTTTGGCAGGTTTTTGTCATATATTCAGATTAAGTGAATATTTAGGGATTCATCCACTGTGTGTAATTTTTTAACCTGAATTTTCTAATAACGCATGGTACACTCTGATTGTACGAATGTGATCATTGTACGAATATTTATAATAGTTGTGTTCGTCAATGTACACATAACTTAATGATCAATTTGTTCATTACTGTGAAATATAGTAAGTTTCATTGCCTGTCAGATTTAAACGAAATCAACATCTGAAAAATACATTTAGATTGGAATACATGTATATATACATGTAGCTAGTATATGGCATTTAAAATTCCATACCACTATAATGTCTGCAGTGGCCATTTTCACAAAAAATCTTACGACAAATTAAAGATAAGAATTTCGTATAGAATCTGCCTTATACCCAACTGAGTACAACTTG